>NC_056476.1:17487214-17788875 GCF_008729295.1 Plectropomus leopardus
CAAATCTATCCAATATATATTGAATACAGGTTCTACTGGATATGAAAAATGTTTGATCTGCTGGCGGCTCTAGATAAAATTTCATGGAATGATCAAAGTCATTCTGATTTATCCTCTGGGATCATGAATGTCTGCGACAAGTTAAATGGCAATCCATCATGTATTTGTTGAGATATTTTAGATGGACTGATCAACACACAGTCATCCCAAAGTCGTACAACTCAAGCAAAAAAACTGCATATTAATAAATGAATACAAATACAAAATGTACAGTAAGCTTTTTGAGCTCTAAGAAAGCCTGGTCTTTTCATATGGAACCTACCAGCAGTAGTCTCTTTTGCTGTACAAAACAGAGCAAAATGTCTTTGTTATACTGCCACAAAACAATCAACTATCCATCAACAGCTGAGCCTTTGCCAGTCTTGGAAAACCATACTGTCACCTAGAAAATGGTTTGGCGACAGACCATTACAGAAGAGTCACTTTATTCTGACTGCGTCACCGGCTGATCTATCTCAGTCCGGTTGGGTTGCACCACTTGATTGACGTGGCGAGCACAATGCTGATCCCCACCACTCGAAGCAGCTCTCTCTCATTCTGTCAAGAACAATTACAGGGCTCCTCAGCTGCCATCTAGCGAAACGCTGCTACATGTATCCAATACAAACAAGCCAAGCATGGAGAGATGGCAAGCTGCAAGCATAGAGAGAAGATAGTCCAACAATTCAGTGTTTTCTGGCACACAACGTGCTGCTGATTGGTGTCAAAATGACCATTTGGGGAGAAGAGGCTGTCACCGTGAAGGAGGGGGGAGGAATTGCTTATGTTGAGATCATTTGGCACTGCAGCTGTTGCACCAATAGTAAGTTGACAGTATTTGTTGTTTGATTTGGAGTCTCTTTGTGAGATTAATATTGTATAGGCAACACAATAAACATCCATGGTTGGACTACTCATAGTGCTTTGTGGTGTTAAGTCAAACACAAGCATGCACTAAATGCATGTACTATGTGTGATCATGATCAACAGGAGATAAGCTGGAGAGCATGGTGACCCTTGGAGACAGCATATGAGCTGGCTCAATGACTGTAAACCTTAAATTGATTTTCAATTTGTTACACTTTCTGTATGGTGACCTTACACTATATGATGCACCTATTGACTGCCTTTTCTACTTCTCTACCTTCTTCACTCTCATTTCACTGCTGGAAAGATGGTCTCTTGATAAAACTAGTAGAAAAACACAAATACTTTTTAAATTGGTGCTACATAACAGAGGAAAAGAGATGTGGCAGTCGCTTTTGCTCAAGACGCAGAAAAACCCACAATTACCAGAATGCACTGTGTCGCACCGCACTGATAAAAACTCTGGCGAGTGGGTGATGTAAAGCAAGCTTGACCGTTTCTCCACTGGCAAATATGATGTCCGGCTGGTAACAAATGATTTCAAATTACAATTAAACAGAGAAAAAAAGATTTCTAAAAACATTTTACGTTTTACAATGCCGGGAACAGTATGGCTTGTTAATAAAGTCTCATATTACAGCTAAACATTGCAGTAAAATATGTTTCTGAAGACATTTTAGGCATGAAATAGGCAATATAGTAACAGAATCTTGGTTTACTATTGACCAGCACTGCTTACTTTTACCGTTTGGCAAAAATGAGAAAGTACAAAATGCGTAAGTGCAATCAGTAGTTCAGGTAACAGATGGTAACAGCCGTAGAGCCAGCGAAAATCCACTGGGTGACCCCAGATGCAAAACATGTTGCAAACCACATTTTATGTTGCAAAGCTGGTTGAAAAGTGCAAAAGTATCTCTTTAACTATTTACATATTGAGCAGTATGTTCATTCTGCTATGCTGACAATCATAAGATAACTTGTGGTCACAATATTCGGATCTCACTAATAATGGTGCAGCATTATGATGCAAGCATTTCATTAAAGTCAATCCAGGGTGTAGACTTCACGATTTTAAGAAACAGATTTAATAACTGGATCTGCATTACTGTATATAAAACTTTAAATTAGTTTTTACATCTGCAAAATTAATGCATTTACTTTTAAAATGGTTTACAGTTGCACATGAAAGTTGATTTTTTAATACTGTTTCTAATATAAACAAACAAGAAAAAAAATCCCCAGATATATTTATTAGACCAAACTGCTCTAGGACATAGAGTGACTGATTAAATTAACTTTTCCACTCAAGTCCACCTTATTATAGTTTTACCTCTGGCAGAATTACAGGTCAGAGAGTTCACTAGCAGGAATATCTACAGTATAGTTTTCCCTCGGTGCCCTGCAGGAAGATTTTACCCTTTGTAAAACTATGCCATATAAAAATACCTGCTGGCTTACAGAAAAAAAGTGCAATGGTTTGGATGAAAAGCCAGCTCATGCAATAGATAATGATAGTCATGAATGATAATTACAAATGCGCCATCTTGTTAAGTTGTCATTGCCTGTGCAGCTTGTAACCTCAGGTCCTGTTCTATCATGCAGTGCCTCTCCCTCCACAGTTAGCTGCCTGCCCTCTATGAGAGGATCCTTTCACAGCAGCCTGGCACTTCCCTCCCAACCTGCATCCAACCCGAACCCAGATAGCTCAAACCGAAGCCCTGTAATCACAAAGTCCCTGCAACGTTTATGGCCCAGTGAATCAGGAGCATGGACAGATTTACCTATGGGCCTCTGAGGGCCTATTCCCAGCATCTTCCTGACAAGAACAGACAAAACCCCCTGCTAATGACAGCTGAAGCAAGCCTCAGTGGGATCATTTTCCTTAGCAGCATCACCTTATCTAACCTGATGCAAATTCTCTCTTTTTATCAATAATCAGGGTTCCCACCTATTTTCATGGACAAAATTTCAAAACATTCCCATGACTTTTCAAGGACCCACTGTAATTTTTCACTCTTGACACACTTGCCCGGCATGTTTAAAACATATCAGATTCAAACATAATTTCAGCTAGCTGGCACACACGAAGAGAGAAATATACGTGATGGTACATACGTGATGGTAAACAAGACGCTGTTACCCATTGACACATATTAGAGCCAGGTTACACACAACAGCTTCAGAAAATACATTTTCTGCTATGTTACGTCATATGGAAGGTTATCCACCGACTCTCACTGCAACAATGTCTTGCGAAAGAAGCTAAGGAAAATGTTAAGAAAACAATTTTTATATTAGAACTGTCAAACTATTAATTTTTTAAAATGTGATTAATCACAGAATTTCAATCGCTCACGTTTTCATATCCATGGTTAACGGACTCCTGTAGCCTTACTTTGGAGCTTTATTCAGCGCCCTTACTGAGAAGCATGACATGATTGATACCACTGGATTCCTTTATATATCTGAAGGCATTCCATGGCTTCAGATATATAAAAAGCAGAGGGTTTTCTGTACTTTGAGTTTATATATCTGAAGCCGCGGCATCCCCAAGCAGCAGGGAGCAGACTTCATGCCACCTGTTATGCGAGCACTCCCACATGGTGCATTTTGGCCGGTTGATGTTCACACTATCCACAAGTGAGACTCTCTGCTCAGAAGTAGCGGACACTAACAGACACTTTTCCTGATCGATGCTCATTCTGGGTGTCATGAGGGAGTTGGAAGCACTTTCTCTGCTCTTCCATCTTTTTTTGTGCCATCTTCTCTTTCACCTCTCTCTTTATCTCTGCCTTCAGTCTCCATGGGCTCTTCCCATTAGCCACTCTGCCTACTTTCCAGTCTGCAGAAGTCTCCTTTTAAATCAGACTGTGGAGTGACTATAGCCTGAGGGCCTTGAGGGACTGCATCCTCACCATATCCATCTTCCACCTGGAAAACGGCAATCAAATGGCCTTGGAAGAAACTCATTACTGTAGTATTCCTCTGCGGATCTAAATTGTGATTGGAGGGATTGTGAATTTCTTATCAAGTTTTCAACAGAGCAAAGAAGCATGGAGCATGCATACTATGTCTCCTAGATTAATCTGGGCTCGGCTGATCCCAGCTAGTGACAGCGGCGGGAGTCTCCAAGACGCCAAGCGCTGCAGCTCAGAGGAGCTGATAAACATAGCACACAACGCACAGAGACTCTCACTGAGCTACAATATGGCAATGTTTACACTTGCTCCGAGCCATGTACTAGAAATCCTGCCCTGCATAATCAGGGAAGTTTAATTTAATTCCCTGTAGTGGGTATCACCTGAGAAAATTAGGATCCAAACAAGCAGAACAGGCTATTGCTGTTTTTCTTCTGCAATCATGAAATGAAAGCCAGCTGAATTTAATATATGAAATGAAAATAAAGATTAATAAAGTAGACAAAGCTAAATATGTAAATATTAGCATTCTGTTAGGGCAATGCAAATTAGAGTAGTCTAAATGTGAAGTAATGGCTCGGAAAGTCTGTTTCCTAAATGATTTCTGGGTGTTTTCTGAGCTGTTTTTGCATGTGCATATGTTTCCTCGTACTGTAGGTTCAGGAGTTAGAGTAAATAAATACATACAGCAGCAGCTATTTACTCTAGTTGCACCTGTCCAATATACTGAAACATTAGGGCTCTCTTTATGTGTATATACAGTCTGTGCATGTAATCAGGAATTGTCAAACTGCCCATTATGGATCTTCTAGCAGCATGAGGTCACAGAGGTGCCATGTCGTCCATTCATAAATCCTAACGAATGCTGTGTTAAACACATAAATTGCATTCAGGTGTCAATCAGTGCTCCAAAAGGAGTGCTCACTCTCACTATCTGATATGGCTGTCCAAGCTGGAGGCAATTTGGTTTCCGATGCTTCTAATAACACAGCCAGTCCTCTCCATCTCTCATTTACCTGGCATTATTCAGTAGCTGAAGCCATTTCCTGTTCCCATGACCCTAGATGTCTTTTACACCATGCCATCTGACATCATGGCTGCAGAATTTAATTTATAGTCAACAGAGCATCCTGGCAGGGCGCTCACAGATCCTGTGCGGTCATGTTGTGCAATATGCAATGCACTGAGATGAACTGAAAAAAACCTAAAGATAAATATCACCTGATAAACATACCTGGGCAAAATACTGATTTAGTATTGATAACGTGGTATGATAATAGGATAGTAATATGCTAGGTGCTGCCTTTTCCTGGTTTTAAAGCCTGCATTACAATCAAATGAAATAATTTTATTGAACTCACCAGACTGTTCTAGATGTTCTATTTTTTGCCTTTTTCCCCTTAGTTATTATATCCACGTTACTGCTGATTACTCATCAAAAATCTCATTGTGTAAATATTTTGTGAAAGCACCACTTGTCAACTCTACAATATTGACACAATAGTGATACTGAAATATTTGGTAAGGCTGGGTATTGCTTAAAAAAATATGATACCAGTACCAATATCAGTGTCTTTACAGTGATACTGATAACAATAAAGTACTTAAGTACCTTTTTGTATTTTATATGATACCCATTATGTGAATGGAAGAACATACTTGTGTAAAATGCTGCCAGACACCAAAGACTTGTAGTATAGCCATACTGTTAGACATTTTTATGGCATATAGCACACTGAACTGCCAACTCGGTCACATACACCATGCTCAACTTCACCACACAACACACATGTAGCGGCTCCGGTGGTGGGCCAATCACATGTCAGTCACACATAAATTGAAAAATGTTTGCAGTGATTGGCTGCAAAACCATAAAATAAGTCTTTTTTCCAGATCTGGGCACAAAAAGGACCAGATGCAAGTATTGTTTGACTGGAGAGGTTTTGATATTACTTGGTACTGGGTTATTTCAGATGACACCGTAAAGACAGATACCCAGCCATAGTATTTTGTCCAAAATATTGTGAGGCTTGATTTCATCCATATCACCCAGCTCTAATTGGGAACAATTTACATCTGAAAAATGCATTGTTGCAGTTTTCATGTGAGAGTCAATTAATTATTCAGTTTAGACATTAATTTCTGAATCACAAAAATGATTTTGATCCATCTCACTCTGACGTAAAATGGAATTGTTTGGTTAAATTAGCCCGGGATTTGCATTTAGTCACACACTGCTTTCCATTTGATTATACACATCACAGCCAAACAGAATACATTTGAATTGAAACTCAGATGGGTGCATAGCATTATTTTTATCTAAGCAGCTTGTTTAATTCTCAAGGGAAATCAGCTGGGAGAAAACAAGCAGACTAATCTGTCAATAATTGAAGATAATTTACAGCTAAACTATAGACATTTCCAAACAATAAAACTATTTGCTTCTACCCATTACAAACTATTTGTTATGTGGAGGCTATCTACTTAATTGGACCCAGCGTCTAATCGATGTGATTTCCGACCAATTGCCCATGAGTCATCTTACAACAACAGTACCAGCGATCACAAATTTACAAGAGTGTCAATACACTTTGCTAAAATGATATATTTACTGTATTTCCATACACATCAATTTTAACCCTGTAGACACAGTGTATTGATCTGTGTATGCCCTGCAGAATATTAAAAGCCTCTTTCAGGTATGTGGATGTCGTCGTTTGGCTACGAGCCCAAATGCTGCATGACAGTAGCCTGAGGAAGATACTGCGGTTTGAGATTCAGGAAAGAAATGCTGCCAAACCATTCATCTGAATCATATTAGGGAAGTGTCCTTCCCACAAGAGCATGTGCATGGAATCATTGAGGATTCTCAGGTGTTTCTCCACTATCATTAGTGGTCAGTGTTTCTGGGAAGAACAGCCCAGGATGTGAGGAAATGCAGGGACAGCGGTGGTGGTGGTGAACTAAAGGGCTGCTGTTTGGAATGGCTCATGTTTTCCACCTCTTGGGTAATAGCTATGGATCGCTATGTAATCATCGCTCTTTGTTATGTGCTAAGACTTGGCTGCTGTGCCGAGATGGGAGGGTTGCAGAGAGATGAGGCTGCCAGTACAGACCTGGACCACAGTCAGGTTGAAAAAAAAAGAAACCCAAAGGAAAATACAAGAAGTTAATTGTATATCAAAGCTTTGGATGAGCAAGAAAAAAACCTCCATCTGCACTTGAAGGGTTACAGAGCACATTTTCAAGCAGCAGCACCATAACAGAGTCACAAATTGTTGTTGCTTTTCAGTAGCGTCCTTGAACAACATGTAAAAAAGTGCAGGTGACCCAGAAATCTGAGAAAAACAACTGAATAAAACAGATCATTAATTAAATATGGAGAGAGGAGAATTCAGATTGAGGCATCTTGCACTTCTGTGCCAAAATATTATGATTATCATTACAGAACTAGGGGGAAAAATGCTCTAAAAAAGAAGGGCCATAGGGTTCATACACATCTGTTTTTCTCCAACAGATTTATTAAAGGGCATGCACTCATCATGAAACAGTGACACTGCTTTTATTTACTTACACTATGATTTACTACTTGGCAACTGTCTTTTCACAAACTGCCTGCAACAGTTTCCCTTTTTTTATGTCCTTAGGACTGGCAAATTAACGGCATGATGATTGATAAATGGTTAGGTCATTATCACAACGACAAAATGTCATTCACACATTCATTTGAATATCTAGGTCATATCTTCAGAGGGAATTTCACCGTCAGGAAACGGATAATTGACCCTGTTCTGCTGAGACAACATTTTATGTAGGGCTGCCTTTCAAGGGAAATAGGTGATGTTTTGAGCTACATGGTCTTCATCAGACCAAACGATAGTGACGTGAGCTTCCACACTGACGAAAGATAATGTTCTGTGGCACCAAGTGAGTGAAAAATATGTCAGTTGTCTGTCAGTATTTCTATTGTTCATCAAATTACTCTGAAAGTTATCCTGATGATATTGTCCACTACTGTTGTTGTTAAAGTTGTGATGTGGAGGACTACGCCATCTGCTTTGTAATGATTTTTTAAAACAATATATTCATATTTGCTGTTATAGTTATTATTCTTTGTGTTGATGACCCTAAAAGAGGAACATAAACAGAAGCTCTTTAGCTGCTTCTTTTCGAAACAAGTCCTTGTTCAGAGCAGCAATTCACAATCAGTGGACTGTTGAGGTACTGCCAACTGTTTAAATTAAATTAAATATTTTTCCTTTGGCAGTTTACAAAGTTAGTTATTTTCACGCGTAATTATGCAAATGATTTCACATTAATGCATTTTTTTAATGACCAGCAACGTTTGAACATTACCATAGCAATCACTGCACATCAGCAGGTAGAAACAAATGTGTTTTGCCACTGTTAACTGACAAAAACTGCCAAAATGCAACACATTCCTGAGACATCCCTGCACCAGTAAAAGCTCCAAAGCGTACGGTGAGGAAATATGACCCTGAATACATTAAATTTGGGCTCATAATGGCAGGCAGTGATGCTGAGCCAAGAGCACAGTGTGTTGAACGTGGTGAAATCCTGTCAAATGAGGCGCTAAAGCCATTGATGCTCCAGAGACACTTAAACACAGAGCAGCCGGGATGTGTTGGAAAGCAAAAATAATATTTTCTATGTAAAAAAGGAAGGTCTTCAGGCAAAACAGAGAGTCATAACAACATTAACACCTGACAGAGGCATAACACATATCTACAGCATAGTTAATATGTTATTGGGAAGGCGGGCCTTAATTCTATTTTTTTTTTTTTACCAATCTGAGGTTGGCCTTAAATTCTAAAAGGCTGAAAACCTCAGGTTTAAAGAGTTGAAAATAGACAGAGATTGGGGGACATTTATTGGGGGACAGAGGGGGACGATATCTGACAAAGGAGCTGGATTCATGTCCCAGCCACATGACCAAGAATGCACCTAAGACCTGCAAACCTCAGGATTCACTTTTCCTTTTTGTGTGTTCAGTCTTGGGTCATGCTGTATGTTTATGATTATGATTGTTTATGATTCACATTTTAATTTAATTTAATTGACTGCTGTGTCTGAAATTACTGATATTAGAATGGCAGATTAGTAGTACTGCCTTACTCAGGGGATTAATATTACTGTATGAAAATGCATTTTATGAAGTTCGTGAAAAATGAAATAAACTTTTAAATAAAGTTTGCTCAATTTTGTTGGATTATTATCATCCTTGAATACCAATTTTAGTCTCGGTGCAGCTCATTGTGCAGCTGGTGTTGGAATAGGAAGCAAAGTTCATTTGGACTGCACATTATGTGACTTGTTTCAAAAGAAGAGCTTACTAGCTGCACATAAGTAGCCTTTGGTTTTAAACCGTGTGCTCTCTCTCTGCCCTCATTATCCGGCTGTGTCCTCCTCTCACCTCTACATCTGAAAAAATGTGGAAATACAAGAGTTATGCTTAAAAACCACAGAGGTAGATATAATCAATATTTAGTTAACAATTTACTAAATAATGAATTCTGCATAACCTTGACACAGCGTATCACCCATGGATATTTTACTAAGAAACTTGTTTTAAACCGGTTTAAACAGAAAAAAAAAATGTCTTTTCACACCACCATCATCACAGTCCATAGAAACACAGTACACATACTAATATTGCCATCTAATGTTAAACCATATAGCACCCAGTACCATGGCACGCTGTGCATAAATGTCACAAGCCAATAAAGGATCCTCACAACTTCCTCTAGGATTATGGGAAAGCCTGTTCAAATATCTAAATGTCAACTGCGCATAAACACTTTCCAATCACGTTCTATGCCAGCAGCAGCTGGGGGGCGGGGGTCACACACATGCTTTGTCAAGCCTTCAATCCCCATTGGAGTCTGATCACACCACCCGCACAGAATTCACAAACACATTAGAGAATGAAAACAACTCATCATGCAACAATTAGCAACCGAGAATACAATGGAGCTTAAGGGAAGACTTTGAGATGTATCAGTTGAAAACTAGTATAAAAAAGCCCTCAGTTCTTAAATGTTTATCTGCAGATTTAGGCAGTGGCCCTGAAGATAAAAGCGCTGTTTGCAACAGCAGCAAGCAGAGTTCAGCTACCCTGTATTCCCGTAATCTTCTCAAGATGATGACTGCGGGCTGCCTGTCATCACCGCTCCACCAGCACACATGTCATTATTGTCACAGCAGATGATGGGTCATTTGTGCCTCACTGGGGGCAACAGGCATCCCTGGACCTTTTCTGACCCGTCTCCTAATTACACCCTCAGGATATGGGAGGAGCCAATCAAGAAGAGCCACTTGGATCAGTGCTGTCTGACAGTAGATCTCCTGTCTGGTTACCAGTCAGATATGTGGCTGCTGATGTTCGGCAGACATGAACGTAAAATCTCAGATCTCCTACAGCTTAGAGACACGCAGGCCTTGAAGAAGCTAACTCAACGTACCGAGCTTCTTAAGAGGTCAGCTGAGTGTTTGTGACTTCATGTCCGCTGGTGAGATGGTCTGCGGGGCTCATGCAGATGAGGTCTTTTTAGTTGTGTTTCCACAGGCTAATTGCACAGGTTATTAGCATAAAGAGCAACCCTTATGCCCTAGACTGGGAGGAAGAAATCCCTGCCCAATTATTACAGCCACTGCTATGGTGGCAGCATGTACTCCCAGCAGCCCGGTTAATACGAGTGTTAGCTAACAGTTCAGAAGTAGGCAACAGCTGACAGTCTGTTCCTCACGCAGACTTGTGAAACCACACTAAGATGTCTTCAACTGTCAAGCACTGCTAAGATGATGGTACTACTTTATTCAAAAAAACAAAACAAAAAAAGCAAGTACTTAACAAGATAGTGAGTGAAATAAATTATGCTTTCAGCCTGTCATGTCCTCTGGGACAGCAAAAAAATAAAATAGTCAGTCTGTCCTTCTTTATCCATGTACACAAGATTGATTTTATGAATGTATTGCTCTCACATTTTTCCACAAAGTATAAAAACATTTCCCCAATGCTAGCCTACACATACAGTACTTGTTTATATAAGAACATAAGGACCCTTCTCAGGCAAATTAGCCCATTTTTAGTGGTAGTGCCAGAGTACATCATGTGGTTATTTGCAGTCATACTACACCTATGTGTAAAAATCTGCAGCAGCAGAATGTTATTCTGTCTTTAAAGACTCAACAGGGAAAGATATTTCAGTGCTGTGATCCATAGGATAAACACTTTATGCACTCCTAACTCCACAGGCTCAGTCGGCTGCAGAGAGAGGGAGAAGAGAGAGAGGACATATTGCAAGATGATGCTCAAAGATATTTCATTACGGTGTCGGTGACAAGGTTAAATGACAGGTAGGCTCTAAATAATTTGTTTGTGGAGAAGATATATCTGACCTGAGGTCAAGTCGGGGTCTGTTGCACAGTAATTTGTGAGTATTTATCCTCTTCACCGTAAAACAACATCCACAGGTCATCCAGGGTAACAAGAGAGGGATACACAGAGAGTCCTGTCATTAAAACTGGAACGGGTGATCTGGGAAGAAAACACTAAGACCTTTCAGCCTCTTACTGTTTTTTTTTCCCCTGTCTTTCAATCTCTCTCTCCTCAGACTGCTTAAGGTTTTGGCTCTGTGCCAGATCAGATGTGTGTGAGCTCTTCTCCTGTTTCTCCTGAAGACATGCTCAATGTACAAATTATTCAGCACCCCTGTCCCCCTACCAACCCACCCCAGAGTCCTTTGTCAGGAGGATCACTGAGCTGCAGGGCATGGGTAATAATAATAAGCCTGAGTACAAGCACATTCTTAGGAACCAACATGGGCCAAGAACAATAGGACAGGCTTGCCTGCATGGCTGCTGTCATGTAAACAACAGCTCCGTGAAGGGCTTTTTCTGCACATAGTGCCACTTGACAACTTAATCCACATTACTTTTAGAAAAACAACTATTCTGTATTGCACACGGGAAAAATCATTAAGGTGTGACTGGGAGGTTTATACAGCCAACTCCTTTCAGCTGCTGTGTTTTGCTACATACTGGTGCTGTGTTTCCCATTTGACCTTTTTGGTTTCATTACCTGTGACCGATGAAAAAGTGTTTCATATAACACATCTATCTTTTGTTCCTGATTCAAGGTGGGAGATAGTTGAACCAGACAAAGATAGAGAATAGGGGCAGTGGGAATTATAAATCAAGTTCCTAAAAATTCATTAAGTAGGAATCTGCCTTTACTTTTTATGGTAGTCTAGTGTTTCTTGTGCACATTAATAATAAAGATGAAATCTGATGCCATGTTCATTTTAGAAAATATTGCATTTGGGCTTCTCATTCAGTCTATTACATTTAAAAAAAATCCTTAACAGATAATAATAACCAAGAACAGAAGAACATATTTTTAATGTATAAAGCCCTACAGGAAAAGTATTAGTAATTTAGAAATCTCCCCCACCTCTGAGTTTCATGTGGTCCCTTCACACAAGAGAAGCATCGACTGTATTTTACTCAAATTCACTTACATTATTCTCCCCAATATGATGTGCACAGTCAATTGTAACTCCACTCTTTACAGAGACACTAAACAACATGACTAACATTGAGCCTCACTTCCACTGAACAAAAAAAAAACTGCTAACATCTGGCTTTTCTATGCAGTGGTAAAGTGTACTATCAGCATTCACACCTTGGTTGAATGATTCTGCAGTAGTTACGGGTATTTATTGCCTCCAGCTCTGATCAGCATTGATGAAAACACAAGATGCGGATGAACATGCTAATTTCATCCCTTTTACCGGCGAGATGCAGTGATGCGCAGCCACTAATTACTGTCCATCTTCACCGAAGCAGCGCGAAAACATTGTTTCAAACTAGTCTGCACCGAGTTTGACAGAAAAAATAAATAATTAATCCATATATAAATTGTAAAGTTGTCACAGACCTCTGTTCATGCGGCTTTCTACTGTTTACCCATTTACTGACTTGTCTGTGATGTTGAATGGACGTACCAAAAACCCCAGACACACACTCACACACACAGATAGGCATACTTCAAAAACAGAACAGATTCTTCCATACTGTCATGTCATCTATTTCATCATCTTTTGAGATGTAACTCTCCTGATTTGAGCTTGGTTATTTGGAGAACTGGTCTCTATGTTGTGTTTTAAAATGAGCCTCCTGCACCCATACTGTTGTCAAAACTTTCATTTATAATTGTAGCAATTATAATTATTATAATTATAGCATCCATAACTCTTGATTGGCAAAAAGTAAGAAACAAAGCGCAGAGAAAACAAAAAAACCTAAATGCAATCCTAAATCACAAAGATGCCAGTTTAAACAAATCTAATATTAACATACAACCCTTTGTTTGGCAAAGTATGATGGGTAATTTACAGTGGAAATTTTACATGACAAATTACTAACACTGTAGATTTGCAAGAGATTAACAACATAACAACCTCTGCAATTGTTACAAATTACCAGAGGTCTCCAGGTAATACTAGCCCTGTGTGAAAATGGCTCGAGTTACTAATGTTCACATCTGACTGATAGATTGAAACAGATTCCTTATAATCTAGCAAAAATCCAACATGATGAACGAGGTCCATTTTTCTGTGATGAAACTATAAGTCAAACAATATTTATGTTACATTACTTTGCAGCAAAAATGAATCAGACAAGACCGTAATACAGCAGGACCAATGTACCAGATAAGATCGGTCATTGTGCCTTAAAGCTAAGCATCCCAATCAGTCAAAGGACAATATATCTCCATGTGTCCTGCTGGAATATTGCGTTTGTAAGCCTGTGCCTCGTTTCTGAGACAATCTACAACCTAGACATCTCTCTATCCCTCAGCTCCTTTTCATTTATCTGTTTCAATATCCTGTATCCTGATGAGTCTGGGAACGAGGTGTTGACCTGACGTTTAAATCCCAGGCGAGTCCATTATGGTAAGACAGCAAAAAGTGCTGATAGAGGAGAGAGATACAGCTCAGAGGACAAAGAACACACATGACCACCTGGCTTTATGGTCCAGTAGGACTCTCTTTGTTATGTGTATACTGTGTGTGAAGAATATCTAACTGCCTGTGTGTGTGTGTGTGTGTGTGTGTGTGTGTGTGTGCGTGTGCGTGTGTGTGTGTATTCATGTGATCGTACAGTGTTGACTGAGCCATGGGGTCACCAGAACATACCATACAGAGAGTTATGGTCAGCTCCACTGTGCTGCCTCCATTTCCCAGTGCAGCCAAATCTCTCCCAACGGACCAAATCCTGTCAGATAAGAGCCGACAGCTATCGCTCCAATTCATCCGCCCAGACACGCCAGCTCGACGGTGGGAGAGATTATGCCAAAAGAGAGGGTGACAGCCCTATCTCTAGGCTTTGGGGATCTGTGCGGCGGTGTCTGGCTTATCAGACCTGCTCTGATGTCTCTTTACCAATTCATCAACAGTGACAACAGACTCTTGGAGAGTCATATTCATACATTTATATTGTAGTTGTTACCAAAAGAAGTTAGTCAATTTTAAATAAAGACAAAGACATCGTATCAATGTTGCAACAATAAATAACCATCAGCACGACCTTCTCAGATCAGTTTATTAGAGAGAACTCCGACTTAAGCCTACACTGGAACCACCCCACGATTCAAATTAGTCCTGAATCTCTCAGTTAATTTTTCAAATCCCGAGGGCTGCAGATCGAACGCCTTTGGATACAACTGGAAAGACCCACAAACAACCATAGCAATGAAACATGTCACGTAGGTACTGACTGACAAAAAAATGTAAACATACTACAGTGTGCAGAGATGAGCTGTGATGGTGTAGCATCAGTGTGTCTGAATGAGTGTTGCTGTTTTTGCCATCAGAATTTAACAATAGTGCTTCAACAAAACTTGCAGATCAGCTGCGGCCATCTTGGTTGTTTTTGAAAATGATTTACTAAACTTTTTCATTCTCGCATATTTTACGTTAAGTGGGAAGGCTCGGCAAGTTGTAAGTCATCGTATCAAATCTGCCCTATATTAGACAAACGGTTGCGATTGGCCCGTAGCGGGTCAGTATGGTTGGCGGAGGCCACACGTATCTGCCAAGGCAAATAAAACATCAGCTCTCAGATTTGTCTGTTTCTCAGGCTAACCACAACCATTTCTCATCAATATGTATAACATCATATATTCTTTCAATTCAATTTGACTTGATTTAACATACAGACAACCATTTTTATAAGAAAAAACAAAGTATTTGACATCCAGTGTGATCAAAAATCGTAAAAACAGTCAGTACAAAGCCAAAATATATGCACTCAAAACATTGAAAATACTATTAAGTGGAAGCGGAGTAACACAGATATCTGTGCATTTTAAATAATGAATTAAAGCCTTGTATTCACCCTCATTAACTTTGTGGCTCATAAAATGACATTTAGTGCAGAAGCTTTTTACTCTGTTTCACATATTCATTAGTTTCAATTTTCAACAATAAATCCGACCTTGGAGCCACTGACCTATGGGCTTGTAAACATGAAGCAATTTCCAACATGCTCTTAAAATGAATAGGAAATTAGTAGTAAAAGGCTACATAAGGTAATGAAAAATATTCATTGAATATTTACCCTTTAGCAAGGCTATCTGAAAAGGCTGTTACAAGGAATTCTCAAACATTTTGTGGAGCAATGCATCATCCCGAGAGCGACAACTGAGAACAGAAAATGACATGAAAAACTCACAGAACTACATATGAAATCAGAAAACAAAAACAACATCTCTGAGGGTTTTATGCTGTATACCTCGTACCGCACATTATTGGTAATTACTTCTGCAATGAACTGAAACAACACTACTTACAGTTTTTAAGCTGCACTTGAGCATTTTAGTTTAATCCAACGCACCAGCGCCACAGAGCCCCTATTTTTGTAAAGCCCGTGATGTTCAGGTTTTTGACTCATTGCCACAGAGGTGATGTAAGAATGTCATTTTTGTGGTTGTGGCTAGTGGTAGGGTTTAGGTAGGCATGGTTTGCTCTCTCCGAGGTTTTTTTTGCAGGTTTTTTTTTTTCCCAAATTCTCAATCTACTGTGCATCTAATACAAAAAACAAGCAGGGTTAAACACATTAGCAGGAGCATCATGTTGCTGCAGAGGGACATGAGTGAGAGACAGACACAGCTGTTACTGCACGCCATTCTCTAACAATTTTGTGTCATTATTTTTTCATTCACAACAGTGGATGTAAAAGTTTCTGAGGACTTTTTATTATTCAGAGGTTTACAGTCTGTTAGACAGGACTGGGATTAGAAAGGTGTTTTAACTTCAGCTGCGGATGGTGCTGATAATAGGCTATTGATTTGTTTGCTCATTGTTATGCTGCCTTTATAAAATGTGACTGACAGAAAATTCCTCACTGTAAAAAAAAACCCAGCAACTCTGTTCTTCACAAGTCATGCTCCAGTGACTACCATAACTATACGCACAGTCAGCCACTGTTCCACATATCAGATGACATTATTAAAATCTTTTCTTCCTTCAGTTGGTTTTGCACTAAAGAGAACTTCTCCTCATCTGCATGCAACTAATTCATAAGAAGGCAAAGCAGGCAGTTCCCATTTGTGTTACATGGCTTTTTCAAAGGTTTGGCCGGCTAGAACAGCAGTAGTGTTCAGCAGAGCCTGAGGGGATTTTATTAAAAACACTCACATTCTCCACACATCCAAGCGGATGTGGGATAAATGCACAGCTTTCTGTCAATTATTATCTTGCTTTCCATTGTACACATTCCATTTACAGAGATAACGACTTCTCACTGCCCCCAAAAAGCACTGAAAGTGGGCTTTATGGATGAAATCTCTGCACCAAACAGGTATAATTGCAACCTCTAATCCGACATTCAACCACTCAAAACATGTAATGCAATTTGTTCTTTTTCTTTGAGTTCCATTTAACAAAAAAAGCCATAAAAACACTCTGCTTCATAGAGAGCTTTTTAGACATGCGTGTGCAAAGGCTAAAAAATAAAAATCCCTTCAGTAGAAAAAAAATTAGAAAAATTTACAGGGGATCAATTTTAACAATCTGCAAAAGGGGAAATGGATACTTATCCATGATTGCAAAAAGTTGTCACTTTTAAAGAGATGAAAAGCAAAGTCAAAAACCTAATGCAATGCCCGTTAGAATTTTTTTTCTGAAATAAATCTACGCTTACAATTACAGCCAATTACATCACTCTGTCAGATACTCCTGAGTGCTTCATTTAATTCAAGGAAATTAAGTACCCTGAGTTGATCTTTAGATCTCTACGTACAACATGACAAACTATTAAAGGTGCTGATGGATAGTGGGAAATTACTGAGGTCTTACTGAGGGGAAGTACAGCAGAGGAGTAAAGAAGCGCTGACTTCTAGCCTCTCCATTTTCCTGGAGGGCAGATCCTATTAGCCACAGGGGAACTCTTCGCTCATATCTGCTGTTGTTTTATCGCAGTACAGACGGGGGAATGGGGGAGAAGAAGCTCTATGGAGAGCTGTGGCACTCTCTTATTCAGCAGGGAAACCAAAGTACAGCAGTGATCAGCATTCCCCACTGTTTAGGACATCACTCAAGGGCAAAAATATGCTGCTGAGGTTGACATGCTCATTTTAAAGGGCATCCTTGGTATGGCTCCACTACAGGAGGAGCATGCATTTACTGCTTGCTCACCTAACAACACTGGGCTAGCAGCTCAGCCAAGGAGGAGGGCACTATTAATGTTTACATTTTGTGCTGCCACGAGCCTCTCATCCATGAGCAGGTGCACGTTTCTTTCTGCGAGGTGATACAATTAAGATAAGAAAAGAGTTCCTAATGAAACTACTCAAAACAAGGTCTGTGGATCAACATATCTTATTATTTATTTGGAATAATCATCCAGCTAGAATCAGTAAAGCTTTTCTTCATGAGCCTAAAACTTCTGCTGGCTTAGGGCTCCCTAACTTTCAGATTTACTACGGGTCAGCCAACGTCCATATTTGCTCCAGAGCAATTACAGGCTTTGTGACTGGGATCCTGCTTGGGTTGGAATAGAGGAAGCAACTTGTAAATCTGCCTGCCTCTCTGCTACTTCATCCTCCTCTCTTCTTCTAGTTTTTGCTCGGACAAGTTCAAACACTATCGTGAATCAGTCTCTTCAGATTTGGGGTAAGTTTAGGAGACATATTGATCTACAATCTGTCTCTATTCTCTCACCTTTAACTGGCACTCTAAAGGCGATATAGGTGTTGTTGTTGGTATTAAGTGTTCTAATAATGACAAGCAATATTCATATGTATTCCTTATTTAGCACTACGAACAATCAGAGGCAGTTGTAGATTTTATAACTACCTACCAAAAGATCGGAGCTATTAAAATATTGATGAATGCCAGAATGCATGTAAACTTCCTTATATGTTAACAGTTTCTACATAAATTTGCTCCGCTCACTTTTCATGAATGAGATCCATCGTATTTTTGCCCTTGTTGTGGAAATTAAATAGAGACATCTATCCTAAAAAACCAAAACAAAAACGTCTGTCAAAGTCTGTGGATTATCTTGAGTAACCAGGTCAGGATCTCTGGGAAGTGAGCTTTAAGCACCACAAGCCAAATGCCATCCAGTTCCCTTATATTGGAGAGTAGGCAGACATATCTTAGGCCGAGATGAAAAAATATGTGTGTTTGATTTGTGAGTGAACTGTCCCTTTAAGAAAACCTAATTTGTTCATGAATTTGACAGTGAACAAGGTTCAAAGAAACTGTCTTTTCTGATAAGGTAGGCTGCTTAAAACCTGCACTCTGCCTTCTCAAGGCCCAAGTCACCACCTCCAGTAAAGGTCATGGGCGACCATGATGGATGGGTACTGCTGTGGATTTAATTTAAAATAAAGAGCAATAAACACAGGGCTCAAGCTAGTGGCACAGGGGAAGATGAAGAATCCATTAGTTAAGCAAAGGTCGCAGGCTCCTCCCCTGACGGTGGCTGTCACCATGGCATCACAAATGGTGACATGGGACAAGGGGCCAAAGAGGGTCACAGGGCGACATCGGCTTCACAGAGGTTCCTCTCTGTCAGAGCTGTCTTGTTTATCAGCTGTGTCAGAGAGGTTCAAGCACATACCTACTGGTTGGCGATAAGAGAATGACCTCCAGGAATCTGAGGTTGTTATGAATGTCAGACATTGTTGTTAAGATTCAGAAATTGAGACACGCTTTAAATGTCAGTTCATTGGCATGCACTGAGGGTAACCTGCTAGCACTGGATTAAAAGTAGGGAGGAAATCCTCTCTTGTATTTCAAAATAACAAAACAATTAATGGCAGCAGGTGTCCCTAGTGATTTTGAGTGTACTTTCTGAGTGGGAGCATGCATTTAAATTAGACTATTAGAATGCATATTTAGTGTATGAACCCTGCACAGACTTGATTTTAGTGAGAGTGTGCCAAAAGCTTAAGATAAACATTGCTTATAGTTCACAATCCATGTCAAAGCAAACATTTTGAAAACACTAATGCAGAAACCCGTGTAGCACATGGGTAATTTGCCGCCTTCAAATGCTCCTCACTAATGGCATTTAATAGGTTCTGTGGGCCAAAAATGTGACAGCATGATGTATTTGGCCAACGAGCCAAGCTAATGACTGCCATCAAATGTGATTTGAGTTTTCAGCCGTGGTTATCTCAGTGGAGCCCAATTTATTTAGTGTCACCTTTTAACTACAGCGTTTGGCATAGACACATGGCCAATGAAAACATGAGTGAAGGCTATCTCCTATTAGTGGTGCTGATTGGCCAGTGATGGAGATTTCTCGTTTGTTTCCAATTTACAACGTGAAGCCTGATGGCGCTATTTGCCACAGGAGGAGGTGACAAATAGATGAGGTAAAAGTCTGGACACAATGTGAAAAACAAGGTGATAATTGGTGCTTGGTTGATTGTGAAAAGTTTAGATGTGATTGAGGAGCTCTGTAATGTAGACTTTTAATGGTAGCCGGAGAATGATGCAGTCGCAGATGGATATTCGACATCTTTATCAGCATATTCATACTTAATCAATATTTACACTGGGTTAATCAGAGTTTAACTGTCAAAATATTAGATATCCATGAGCCAGTGCAACAGCATACGTGTGGAAAATTACAGATGTCCAATGCATACTGTTGAAAGCATTTCATATTTGACATAAAAAGAAAATTAAACATAACTAGAATTACTGCCTCGCAGATGTTTGCCTCTGCAAACCAGTCAAGCTGCACTTACAGTTTACATCCATTTCTGTAAAAACATGGATGCTTCACACACATCTTCCCCCCGGCAGCACAGAGGATTTACATAATCCGCACAGTTTCAAGTTGGACACCCAAGATTAGTGTGACAAATTCAGAATATAACCAAATGTCTCCCCTTCTGTTCCTTCAATATGTTGAAGAGTAATGGCCAGAAAAATATTTTTTCAGAACATTATGCTGTCACAGTGAAGCTGACCTTTGATCTTTTGGTTATAAAATGTTATTACATAATAATTAAATGCTATTAAGACACTTGGGCAAAATTTTGTCATAATTAGCATATAAATTGAGTTATGGCCAAAAACATGATTTGTGAGGTCACAGTGACCTTTGACCAACAAATTCTAATTAGTTCGTCCTTCACTCAAAGTGGATGCTTGTGCCAAATTTGAATGAATTTGGTGTTCTTCAGACATCACATGCACGAGAATGAGACGAATGCAAGGTCATAATGACTTTGACTTCTGACCACCAAAATCTAATTAGTTCATTCTTGAGACCGAGTGAACGTTTGTGCCAAATATGAAAAATTCCACCTAAGGTGTTCTTGAGATATTGCTTTCACAAGAATAAGACAGACATGTAGTGTCACAATGACCTTGACCTTTAACCTATGACCACCAAATTCTGATTACTTCATTATTGAGTTGGGGTGGATGTTTGTGCCAAATTTGAAGATATTCCCTCACAGCATTCTTGAGATATTGTGCTCACAAGAATGGGATGGATGGACAACCTAAAAACATAATGCCTTCAGAAACAGTTGGTGCCAGCACAGAGGCATAAAACAGCTGACCTAAATCATTAAAAAACAAAAATATTCTCCACATTCTTTATTTTTGCTTTTGTTTGGTATTCAACTTTTCATTCCACCATTTTTCTTGGCACTGTCATTTGCATAATACATGTATTGGGTTTCGTGAAATGTGAATAACGCAACCCCCTGTCTCCGATCTTTGTAAACAACATCTGAGCAAACAGACATTCTTTTATTGTTGTGACACATTCCCCGAACCACGGCACATTCATTTTGCTCCTTTCCATTTAACTTTCTCTTATCAGATGGCTTTTTAAAAGCAGACCAGTTTTCGAGCACTCACACACTCGCAAGCCTTTATCAGATTACCATTCATTTACATGTATAATTATTACAGCCGCTTCAGGAGCCGTTTGCTAAAAAGCTTTATGCAAATTGTAATTAACGGTAATTAAAAACCAGGCTGCCTTGAATGGGAGCCATGGTACCAGTGCATCATTTACAAAACCAAATTGAATCTTATGACTTTAGCGTATGAAATCAGCAGGGGTTCTGAGCCGGGGCTAAAGATGTCCTATCTGACATTAAGACCAAAGAACGCAGCAGCGAAGTCAGATTGCTACATCTGGACATGAGCCAACTGTTGATGCTAATCTTTCAATGCAGTAATTATTCACTCAAACAATTCAGTGTGTGAAGATATGAAACTCAATGCCCCGGAGTCCTGCTTTGGATTTCTCAGCCGAATAAGCCTTGAAACTTTTAATTGATTAAAATAAATTGTCTAAAGTGGGTTCAGATGGTGTATGTGCAGTTTTATAACTAGACCTGGATCAACATTGTGCTGCTTTCACACACCTTTCACAATTTAAATCTTTTAAACGTGAGCAAATTTGTTTGGTTTATTTCACATAAGAAAAAAGGCAATGAGCAACTTGGAAAAAAAAATGTGCCACAATTTGCAAAACAGAAGTAAAAGGTGACAGGAAAATTGCCTGAATATTAGCAAAAACGAAAGAATTGGAGGAAATGTCTAAGAATATTGACTATTCTTTAAGACATTTGTGTGAAATTTTGTCTTCATTGGTCTATGAATTCCACCAAAATATTATCAGTTAATTCTTGAGTCCAAGTGGACGTTTGTGCCCAATTTGAGGAAATCCCCTCAAATCTTTCCTGAAATATCGCTTTCATGAGAATGGGGCGTACGGATAGAGAGAAAAAAAGATGGAAAACAGAAAACATAATGCTTCCAGCCACAGCTACTGCCAGCAGAGAGGAGCAAAAACTAGGTTATGAATATGTCCAGAGATCTATCATTAACCCTTTGAAGCCTGAACAAATTAAATATATAACTATGGTCAATTTAAATATAGTCCCTGGCCTGTTTTTTCCCTAGCTTTTTTAAAATTTTAATTATTTTCTAAATCTAATAATTTCTTGCAATTTACACAGTATTTCTGCCAAGTTGATCGCCTTTTTTTCTACGTTTTTATGAGAAATTGCATCAGATGCTCAGTGTTCAAAGGTTTAAACACTTGTGAAAGGCGTCTGACAGCAGCACAAGTAAGGTGATGTCAGTCCAGAATTCAAAGGATTATTCAATCTATTATTTTGGTCATTTCTTGTTCTTGTTGTTGTTGCTCATTGCCTTCTTCGCTTTTTTTAAATTTTTTTTTTTTAAGAAATCAAACCAATTTACTCAGGTTTCAAAGGGTTAAGAGGACTGAATGATGAAGCTAATGGCAGATGATTGTAATCACCATGTTCTTTCATCTAACATTGACTCTAATTGTGTGTGAAACACCTCACTTTCTTAACAGAAATTTAAAAAATGACTGCCAATCCCTACTACGGCTTTTTCTTGTTTTGGACAGCATCCCAAAAAATTAGAGGCACACAGACAACCTTTTTAGGCCTGCACACTTAAGCTAATGCATGTTGGCTCTAAAACAGCTGCAGATGACTGTGTCTTAACAGTAACACAGACAGAAACAGAGAGAGAGGGTTAATTGAACACAATTGCAGCTCTGATGAAGCAATCCTGGATCTATCACTGGATCTTAGCCAACACAAATAACACATTAAGGTCAAATCAGAATATAAAATTACCTGTCAAGTAGGGAAACATGTATTTCAACACAACAATGCAGTTGACTTCCCTAGACATTATCGCTGGGAATGCAAAAAGGAAAAGAGAAATGTCTTAAAAGATCTGAAAGAGCTCGAAGGTAGGCTTTTGCAGAGAGGTATCAAACTGTTGGAAAGATGGTCTTTTCATAAGACTAGGCTCTCTATGCAGCAGAAAGACACAAACACTTTTGAAATTGGTGCAACATGACCAGAGAGAACAGAGGAAAGGGGGTGTGACATTTGCTTTGGCCCAAGAAGTAGAAAACCTACAACTACCAGAATGTACAGCGCCACGCCGGACCAATCAATGCTCTTGCTGATGGATGACATAATATGAGCTTGACCATTTTTCCCAGGTCCCAAGGTAAGCAACTCAGCCTTGCTTCCAAATTTTACTGGTGGCCACTTGCAGTAGTGCAGCAAAAAAAAAAATCACCTGCAGCCTGAAAAACGCTTTGTGGGCCATCATTTTAATAGAGACATTTGTACAGTTGACTTTACAGTTCAAGCTGCAAAAAGGTCAATCATATCTCTTTCTGTTATGAATTTTTGATCAAGAGGTTATTCATTTTTAAAACATTCCTTGAGCCGAGAAAAGCGATTTAAAAGTCTGTTACGTCGTCACAATGTCAAGCCTGAACTTGCAAGATACTTTACATATTCAGTGGGATACATATTGCAGAAGTAAACCCAGAAGTTAGAAACTTTTTCAGCATATGCGCCAGGCGAGCAGTTTCAGAGGACCGAAAAAGCACCATCTGAGGAACGTCTGGTAACAGGCGATCTTGAATTACAGTTAAAACTGTGAGCTAAATGTGTTCCTGAAAATGATTCACGCAAGAAATAAGAAACATTAACAGGCTTGATTCAGATCTGATCAGCACTGCTTAGTTTTATCATTTGTTTGGTCAGTGTTTGAGAGACAGAGGCAGAGAAAGAAAGAGAGAGATAAAGAGGCAGGTCTCCATGATCCACCTCTATATTCTCTGTGTCAGTGGTAGAGGGCATTTGAAAATGCAGAAGTATCATCTGTAGTTCGAGCAACAGAACTAGAGCCAGCAAACATCCGCTGGATGACACAAAACTGAGTTGAGAGATGAGCAGGGAGATCTGGGCGCTGATGAGATTGAGGGAACTTAACCATAGTTCATTTACAAAAAGTCGCAAAGTATCCCTTCAAGCCAGGCAGCTTGTAAACAGTTAAGGGAAAGTAATAATGGTAGTTTGCCTTTAAAATAGAGCTTACTGTACTTTCTCCCATAAGGCATCAAAGACGTGAAGCCAGTTAAATAGCTAATAAACTTCAAAAGGAATTCTTTATGTAAACAATATGGGCCTCCAGTTGTGCTCCTTGGTGAGGACATGCTTTTAAATTTGTTACAGATTTGCTGTAAGATAAATCCCCGCAGAGAGAAAAACACACCAGCATAATAGCCTTTTACTTTTTAGTACTGCCCTCTAACAATATAATGGCCACAAATGAAAGGTACCACATGGCCTCACATGCACACGTATGGATAACAGGACAGGACGCTGGATCTGGAAGGTAAATTCTGTTAAATGTTTGACTAGCATCATCAAACTGCAGTCATCTCCATGATCCATTTGGTGGAGTATGCACACCTTATCTTGTAGCGATATGCCCATGCAGCATAATTTAGATTAGATGCATATATTGGGCCAAAGCTGTCACTCAGCATGTGTTAGGCCAAAGTGAGCTGCAGAGTGAGAATCTTAAACTATGCAAATCCTCTTAAAACCCTGATGCTGCTGTGCGGCAAAATCACATTTGGATTTCTATGTTAATGTTATTCATTGACAGTTTGTAGCCGCATTTTATGGAATTAATAGAGTCCAATTTAATATAAGAAGAGATATCATGCCTTTCTTCAAATGTCCTCATTGGCTACACTAGCACAAGTGATGCTTCAAATACACTGTTTGCCATTTGGGAAATATGCTTAGGTTCCTTACCAAGACACAGATGAGAAACTTGATACCACGCTCATATTTGTACAGAAAATATAAAGCCGCTTATGCTATCTGAGTTTAGCAAAAAGATTGGAAACAGCTAGCATGGCTCTGTCCAAAGGTAACAAAATCTCCACCAGCACTTCTAAAGCTGCAAATCTCATTAGTCTAATTCATTACAGGCTGAAGTGTAAAAACATGAATTTACCACTTTATGATAGTAACATTTCACGTCTCATACCTTTTGACAATGCACAAACCCAATGTGAAGTCTTTAAATTGCATGTTTTGTCCCACTTATAGTCCAAAACCAACAAGAAAAACATTTTCAATCAATTTATTCATTTATTTGTCACCTAGAATTACAAAAGGTTTTACTTCAATGAAATGTGATCCAATCAGCTCCTTGAAATTGAGCACTGTAATTAAGTCCTTTTCATGCGTCTTCTTACATTGTTGGCTGCTGCTTTTTAATTGTCTATTTTTCTGAATGGTTCTGGTTATCCATGGTTTCTGGTTGTGGAATGATTTAACTGTCCACACATCCTGACCTCGACAGCTGTATGGTTGCTCAACCTGAACATGTTCAGCAATTCTGCTCTACAGCCGCCTCTGAACGGCACATATCAGTGATTCACAGCAGGAACAGGACAGCACCTCACATTCCCACCAACACAGCAGTCCTTATTCATCATAACTCACACAACTGCTCTCCTTTTATCATCATTCACTTGGCTGAATGATGCTTTCTAATATTTTGTTGAGTTTCGATGAGTTTCGGACATAACAGTCCTTGATACATACTGGAAACTGACGCTGCAAGGAGGTCGGCCAGTTTATTTACAGTGCCTGAACAATGGCTAGCAGGATGTTAGCTCAGCTGGTGCCAGCTTAAATTTTTCAGACCGGTAAGGACATCCTGAAGTCACCCGCCACCACCAACCAAAGCCAACCACAAAAAGCACCACCAACACTTGCAAAATACACATTAGAGCACAAATTTAGCACAAATGTAGTGGAGCTGACAGAGAGGCAATTGGAAATGTCCAAGCCTACGTCATTATGATGATCACAATGATGGAAAACAGAAAAGGCCATGAAAGTGGGACATTTTTAAAATCTAAGAAGTTGAAACCAGCAAATATTTTCCATTTGTCTTTGACAAATTTCTTAAACAAAAGAGTGGTTCCTTTATAAGAGTGGCATTTCTCCCTTCACACACTATGTTGGTAGGCACCCCTGCTACATTTTCAAGGAGCCAGTTACATGATAACATTAGTCTTCCTTATTTCCGGCCTATTTTCTTTGCCGTGTCCTGAATTGAACTTGGGTGCAGGCTGAGAAAAGGGAGTGACACGCCTCACACATTTCTAACACATATCCCATTCTCTTCAATCCCTTCTCCATTGCTCATCTGTCGGTCAGCAGGGTATAGATATCAGGCCTCGCTCTATAGACTCTATACCCACATGTCTTAGGGCCATTAAACTGTCAGCCAGGATTTACTCAAGATGGGTGGAGAGAAAAGCCAAGAAATTATCTCCTCCTGCACATGTAAGGGGACAAAGAGTGAAGAAAGGGAGTGAGGCAGAGGCCCGAGTGTGAAGAAAAATGCTTGAGAGTAAATAACGTGTATAGCAGCACGTGGCAAGAGCCTCTGGATGGCCAAGTTCACAGCAGGGGATGGTGATTACACAATGCAATTCAGCTACAAGGAGAATGAGGCTGTAAGAACAGAAAATGAAGAAAGAGAGATGATAGCTTGTCATTGTGCTTTCCATCACCTCACATATCAGTATCCTTAAAGCAATGGTGCATAGAGACATTGTCCTCCTGAAAAATCTTCCATTCATAACTAATAAATTAGTTTTCAAAACTTTCAATCAACTTTACTACAAAAAATCTGGCCAATTATGTCACAAAGTGGTCAATGCTCTTCAATGTGTGCGAAAAGCTGTTTCACATTTTTTCGGTAAAAAAAAATGGCACAGAGATTGATAACAAAAAAAAAAAAAAAAAGTGAAAATGTTTGCAACAATCATGCCAGGAAAAATATTCATACAACCTCTATTTTAGCAGATTTCCAGCTGGGCAAATATATGTTCGACTGATGAAACCCTTTATTCCAACTGATGTCATACCTCCAAGCATAGCTAGCTAACTAACAGAATGGGGAACATTTTATCAACCTGGTTTCTTAACACTTAATATTGTACAGCAAACAATGCAGCAACCCACCTCTGCAACCAAATAAACAGAAATATATATCTTATCTTTACCCAGGAGCTGAGATACGATACAGATGGTCATATTAAAAGCATTTAACTAGTGAAACACACTTTTACTATAAAGTAGACACAGGAAATGCAACGTGTTTGACAGTGGGATTAGCACTATAATTATTGTTCCTCAAAGGTGTGTCTATAAAACAAGACAATGGTTATTTTTGACCTTTCTTGACATGAGCATGTTTGAAATACTGCAGGAAGTAAAGAGTAGCCACAGTAAGCTCCAAGTGAAAGGCTGCAAACCTCCAACCTCTAGCAATGGAACCCTCCTTTTCCCACATTAACATTATTAGGTTCCATATTAGCACTGCATTTACATTCAAAATATTGCCAATTAGGTGCTTTTGCTCAAAACTTTGGAACTAAATAATACGCCAATGTCTTTTCGGTCCACTTTCCATAAATGGAATCTGACTCTGTGCTGCCATTCTGCCGCTGCTGCTGTATGGAGCAGACACTTTACTTTTAATACTGAAGCGTCTGTCATCCGGCTAAAAAAATAATGGTAGGGTTGGTGGGCAAGTAATGCAATTATTGTGTGCCCAGAAAAACAATATAACACCAGTAACTCAGACTGCAACAGTGGGCAACAATGGAACAGAACAACACAGACAATTTCAGTGTGCATAATTGTTATGCTAAAAATTTCCATGCAAATTTTCTGTATTCCGGCATCACATTTTCACATTGCACTAGTGAGATGTGAGGTGAGGTGTTCACAAATTTGTGTTTGTTTTTTGGGAAAAAGGGGTCTCAAGAAAAATGTTAGGCAGTAAATGCTGTGTGTCAAGTGCATCCTGATGGCTACAACAGTGTGACTCTATGATGATGTTCTGATAAAGACGAGATGGGGCACTGGTGTGCAGGGAGGCGCAGAGGCTCTGACACTTTGTCAACCATTTTTCCAGCAGAAAATGCTCAAAGATCTCACACTCTGTCGATTTATTCATAAACCTCCCCTTTACCAGAACACACACACACACACACAGTGGAACAAGGTGTGACGGACTGAATGAGGCCAAGGATGTGTATATTGATGGCTCTATCAGGATACTACTTTCATAAGGCATCATCTGCTCACTTATGTGTGTAATACTGACAGCTAGAATAATAATGGCTGTCAGACATCAGTGAACTGTTGGACCTTCACAGCCCAGAATATATTGCACTTGTTTACCTTGCAGTTTTTTAAAAACGGTGGGTCAGCAGTGCTTGAGGGGTACTAATCAAACCTAAACCCGCTCAGACGAAGGTGTGCTGCCTCTAAAAGATGCTAATGATTCCACATCTTTTAGATGTTTTGTGGTGGAAACTATTCCATGGAGAGCACTGTGATGCAAGAAAAAAAGATATGATCTTACTGGCTGACCTGGAGGAAGGGATTAAAAGAGCTCCTGTTGCCTTTAGTGTTGCAGTTAACTCCACAGCCTATTGTCAGGAAAAAATAAGAAATGGCTAGTAAATTTTTTAAAAAATTCACAAAGTGTTAAAATATTTATTCCAAAATAAGACCAATAAAACCATTGAAAATACAGCTGCCTCCATGGGTTAGTATGTGTTATTGGTGAATCGAGCTAACCCTCTAAAACACCAAAGTAACACAATAACACAAATTATCTGATTGAGGCAGCGATTGGTTCAGCAACTCCCGTATTCTGTGAGGTAAAATTACTGCCTTTTACAAAGGAGTCAGGAGGCTTTGAAGAGACCATGGATACAGGCTTAAGTGCTATGTTAGAAAGGGCTGTCTGATGGAAAAGTAAAGGGGTAAAAATACTTTTAATATAGTGTATATTTAAAATGATACTGATTTTTTTTAGGTGGCTAAAATACATTTTTCTGCTGCCCCCAGGTGGTACTCTAGCCTGCTTCTCCACATACCTCATACAACTCCACATTTTAAAAAATCCAAATTAGCACTTTAATATACAAAAAATTAAAGGAATAGCTCAATATTTTAATAAATACACTTTCTTGCTGAGAGTTAGATGAGAAGATTGATACCACTCTTGTGTCTGTACATTCAATATAAAGCTAAAACAAGCATTTACTTTTTGCTCTTATTTGTACATCCCTCTCATCTACAACAAAAAAAAGCTTGCTCTGGGAGTTTTTGTAGCTTCCAGTTCAAAATATCTTTATACGGAAATTGCTTTTTTCTTTTTTTGGCACAACCTTTTTGTACACGATTGAATTTTGGATTTGCATCTGGCTGATAAAACCTTCACGTCATTCTGCTCTCTAGTTGGTGTTTCCCATCAGCCCCCACTCTCCACTGCACTCAGATATTAAATAACCTTTATAAAAATATATTACCTGATTCTGCAGAGCCTGAAATAGGACAAACAGACACACCTGTGTGTTACTGTACATTGTCTGCTTATCACAGCATTAGGTAGGAACAGGCAGATTTAAGAAGATCAATCACTGAGGCAGTACACTCTTGCATGAAAGGAATTACAAAAGTCTGTAATTGTTATTCATGAAATATACAATCTGACAAAGTAGGAATTTCCGATCCAGAATAGGCTTGCCAAGAGGTGGAGTGAAAGAACACGCGCTGCTTTATTGACAGCCCAGGGGAACATGATTCCCTTCAATGAATATCATTTGGCATATCCCCATCCCATGCCTTCAATAATTTACAGTATTGATTCGAAACAAAGTCATACACTGTGAAGTGGATAGAGGAACACAGTGCCTTCATTTAATGCTTTAGTGATCTGTGGCGTCTGATTTGCTACACAACAACCAACAACAATGAAACATACGTCTGAGTTTGGCCTGTAGGGAGCGGTGACACATGCATGTGTCAACGTGAAATAGGGACTCAAAGAAGAAAGATGATATTCGCCACTGATACTTCACATGTGACTTCCTGGTACCACCAAGCAGCTGATGATGAAATGCATTATGGGCCAAATAAACACGATATAAAAAGAAATCACTTAATACACATTTTTGAAAAAGTCCTACAAAGTTATTAATGACATTGCCCCGCGTCTTTGACATTTCCAATCAATTACAGATTGTATCCAGGTGATTTAATTTGATTTCGTGTTGCAGTGGAGTGATTTTGGGATGTGTGGCATTAATCAAAGAATTATGCGGAGTGAAACACAGGGGAGGCCTGTTGTCACTGTTACAGCCAAATCAATCAGACTGTGCTGAGCACCCGTCTGAACCCACAAGTCATTTTTATTCCCCTGATATCAACATATCTCTCTGTGCACGACTATGATACAAAAGATTTTCTGCTGTTTTTAACACAGTCTTTTCTTAAACACAAGGAATACATCAAAGAATAAAAGACATACATTCAAATCATATATATTTTAACTCAAAGTGGACTATTTCAAAGCTAAAGTAATGCATCTTCACATATAATGTGAATATAACTTCATATAATTTCTTCACCTGGCATTTATGTGCTCATTTTGTGATTCTTAACCAAGAGGTACAGAGGGCTTCTTATATCGTACATTATATGAGTTATAGAGTGAGCTGCTTTCTCTATCCCCCCCGGCACTTCAGAATAAAAGGCTTAGAGCATTTTTTTCTTATTATATGGAATATCAAACGTGTTACATCCTTTTCCACAAGCCCACCAGTGAATTAAACTCGTCGCTCTCATCTTGATGGCTCTCATTCTTCTTTTTCCAGGGAGATTGATGCTGCCGCTCGCCAGGTGAAAGTCATATTCTACCACCCACTTTGTGTATGTGTCGATCTGTGTGTGTGGTTTTGTACGCAGTCGGCAGGCATCTGTGTAGTCAAAATATAAAACATTTATTCCCCCAGCTCCGACCTCCATGTGTTCAAAGTTGCATCAGTGTGTAGGTAGTTAAATCTGACTCATGATTCACGTCTGGAGCTTTTCCAAGATGCTTATCTAACCGCAGAGCAATTAGCACAGCGCTCCCAGACTGTTTTCACTGTTTCGCTTATCTGATCCCACTGCTAATATAACCCAACAAATTGAAATAAACGCAAAACAAAAGGTCATCTGTGGGCAATTTCTTTCACATACTGCACATGATTATCTAATATATAGGTCAAAGACCTTCGCTCGACTACCATGCAGTGCTATCATATGATACAAATCAGTGGAAGCAGAGGAGTTTTCTGTGCCGTCTGAATCCGCTTCATGCTAAATCATGTGGAAAGCCTTTTCTTTCTTTTGGTCTACCAGAAGAAATCCAACAGCAATCCCCCTGAGATCTGACTCCATTCACACCTCTAAATGACACACACTTCACCCAGTCTGGGATGACGAGTATAAATTATTAAATCCAAGCACGGTCTATCCTCTCCACTTCATGAAATGCTGCACTTGCTTCATGTGAAACCCCCCGTGACAGCCAGACGCTATCGGCGTCAGCAAACCATCTTTGAATAAGTATCGTATTGAGAGCGATAACGTTCTGACAAACAGTTAGCTAATAACCCAAAGTGATCCTTTTTTAATTTGACTAAATCGCATGGAGTCCCTCTTATCAACAGTGTCATATGTTCTGTGTGATGCCTCTCCAACAACAGGCTCCCAGCAGGGGAGCCAAGGATTAGAGAAGGATTCCTCTGACATCTCTGGAAAGCGCACTACACAGCCAGCTGTCTGCAATCTACTGGCAGAGGCTGCAGCCCATTCAGCTCAGGCCTCTGACTGAGGCAAACACAGGCCGCCAAGCCAGCTGCCCAGTAATTAGCCTATTAAAATGGAGATCCAGGTACAAGTAGAACGGCAATATGAAGATCAACCACGTTCATATTATAAGCCCTGGGCAATGTCAAAATGGATTTGTACGGCAAGTCTTTCTTCTTTTTAACTGGAGACTGCGGTCACGTTGTGCAATCAGATGGTTGTCCAGCTGTAGTAAAATCACACTTATAAGGTATCGTACAAATTTGCTTTGCAACACGCATTGAAGCCATCGTTACATTTTGCTTTGTTGTTTAGTTTTTTTGCCTGTTTTGTTTAGGGGTGCAATATATAATTTGCATTAGATATTGATCTGTGTACATGAACTCAGTTACCAATTTATTATTAGATACACCTATCACACACTAATGCGGTCTGCAGCAGCCCTGCATTAAATCCTTCCTTCATAAACATGAATACCATTCAGTCTGAGTTAAAACTGGTTTGAGGAGGTGTTGTTTCAACACATTTCGAAAGATGTAGCTTGTGCTGCTGTTGATTTGAATTACATAAATGGATAAACGAATTCCTGTGGCTGTTGTTGTTTTTTTTTCCCTAGGTGGACCATAAAGTTAATCTAATCTAATGTTCATATTTTTGAGTGATCAATAATTTCGTCCACAAAAAATACAAAATACAAAAAACTAATCATAGGAAATAGTGAAAATACCCTGAAACAACCAAAATGCCATCCCCAAATGCTATAACAACTTAAAGGAGCCCAAGGCCATGTCTTAAAATAGCTTATTTTGTCCAAACCACACAGATATACCCTTTGCAATCTTATGAAAGAGAGAAAAGAAGAAAAAAGCAGCACATTCTCACATTTGAGAAGCAGCAAGCAGCAAATGTTTGGCACTTTCACTTAATAAATGACAACAAACTGTTAATCCATTGTTTTCTGTAAATCATTTAATTGTGTAATTGTTTCACCACTAGTTTTGTCTGAACCCCTTCTACATTGATAATACAACCAAGAATAGTCCAGATGGAGAGTGTGTATGAACCACCAGTGTGACATCATTAACTCCAGCAGGAGAGACCATCCCTCTCCTTGAGGAATTGCTGCTCGTCTGCACATCAGTTATAGAGGAGACATCAGTCTTGGGTATAACAATGTTGAATCACAGGCTGTATCAACCGCCTGGAACGCAAAATTAAGCTCCTAAATTTCCCTAACAGTGTCTGATGAGTGATGAATCTCTCTGGCTCCCGGGCACTCTCATCCTTTACCACAGACACGTTGATTGTCTTTAGATGGTTCTGTGTCTGACACACAGACTGATAGACACTGCTGTTGTATTTAGAGGGACATAGAGTGGAACAGTTTAAAATTACAAAACTGAAATTGTGCAATACAAAATGATCTACAGTGTATCTTTATGTTTATTTGACTTAAAGGGATACTTCACCAGTTATCAGCCAACTTTATATCATAGCAATGTGGGTAGCATAAATAAAGGAACTGTTAAAATTCCCTCCATCTAACCAAGCAAATATACACAGAAGCCCTTTTTACACAGCAATCGTGCTATAGGACCAGTACCAAGTCCCTTCCTCACACCGCCAACAACCCTTTCTAAACAATAACAATGGTATGGCATGGCAATAACAATCCCTGTTATATGGCGGATAATTTTGTCCAGTGCTCAAAGGGTAAGGACCTACCAATTCCTTTTGTGCTCCAACTTTGTTGACATTATCCATTATTTAATTTATTTTTTGAATCAGCCACTAACTATTGCTACCTTTAAAAAAAAATCTCCCACAATGGGTTGCATGCATAACACACCATCAAAACTGTCACACCTGTCCCATCCATGGTCCCTTCTTGCTAGCTGTCCCTTTTACACGCTATAGTGCCGTTACTACCTCCACTAAAACTTATAGGCAAGACAATCCTGCCCCCCCTCCGCGATTGCATCTTTTATACAAAATGACAACGCGGCATAATATTGGGATTTTCCTGCTTTGAACAGGCTATGTAAAAGAGGCCGCAGATTCTGTTGCTGTGCTGCAAATTTCTTGCCCAAAATGTCTTTAAAACATATATTAGTGTGGTGTTTGGCTGTAATACTAAAATTTGTCAAAAGGAAGTGGGAACCATACTGTTTCCTGTATTGTGAAAACACAGGCCACAAATAACATATTCTAGCTTTCTGTTTAATTGTTATTAAAGATTGTTTGTCATCAGCTGGCTGCCATATTGCTTTCGGTGTATAAATGGACAAGCTCGCGTTACATCACCCACCAACGGGAGTGTTTATTGGTCTGGTGTAGAGCAGTGCATTCTGGTAGTTGTAGGTTTTCTAGCTCTTGAGCAAAATCAAATTTCACAGCCCTTTTTCTCTATTTTTACAGATCATATATATATTTGCATTTTTCTAATGCAAGGACAGCCCAGTTTTATGAAAAGACCATCTTTCCAGCAGTGAGATACTTCTTTAAAAACGGTATTGACAACATACCAAAGTGGTCAAAAGGTGGTGTGTGTGATCTGAATAAATTCACTACTTTTAATCCTGCAGCTGCTGAGACTTGTGAGGACACTAAGCCAGGTAGCTCTCATTAATGAAGTGTGCATTAGACTGTGAATTGGAAAGCGCAAATGAACAGAACAGATACATTAAGTATTGATTTACACAGGAGATGCATACTAAAAAGCTCAGAGGAAATGCACGTGTCTCTCTGATTGGACTGGGAGAGGAACATACAAACACTTCCATTAAAAATGATTCACCCTCTCTAAAATTCACGGTGACGACACAGAGCAAGAATGCAAGTTGCTTTTAATGAGCATCACACAAAACTGTGGTGATGGTTGAGGAGCTAACTGATGACAGAGAGGATTGCTCAGGTTAATTTTCTGCGGCTCTAATCTCCCCTTGCCTCGGCTGGCAGTTGAGTGAGGAGCTGAAAGTAGAACACTAATGATGTACATTTAACACATGACCTGCACAGACATGCCAGCTCTTCTGTTTGACTTCAGAACGCTGCATGAAAAATTTACATTCTAGATCACCTCAATCAATATTCCCATTAAGTTCTAATCAATTGACCATTAACAAGCTGTTTCTCAGAAGAGCTCCAGCCAAAGATTGCCGCAGACTTGTTATGTAGAGCAAAGCACACACACTGTAAAACCATCAAGTCAATCATATCAAACATGAGTCTGACGCCAAGCTCCGTATATGTCTTAAAAAGAGCATACCTCTTTAATTTGATTGCTAAAGGTCATCACATCAATTTTCTCTCTCACAAACATGTCAATCTTAACATGAATATTTGATGACCCTGAGAACTAAAACAGGCTGCCAGTGTAGGCATCCTGTTATTGCCCTTCAAACTCTCTAAAGTCATGTAATACAGTAGCGAGACTTTTTTAGTGCAGTCAAGGGAATATATTATGTTAAATGTCAAATCATGTCTACCAAATGGATTCCATATATTAGAAAGTTAAACTTAGTATTGACTTTAAAAGGACAATTTTATCTATTTTTCTTACATTCACAACCAAGTTAAGTGTGTGTGTTTTACTTGGATCCTGTCGTGAGCCATAGTCTAAGGCAAGTTTGCAACAAGCTTTTACTATTAGGCTATACCTCTGAAGACTACAGGTCCAGTTTAGGGGGATATATTTAAAGAAATGAAGTAAAAGTATGTTTTCTTTATAGTGTAATCCCCTGAAAATAAGAACCGTGATACTGTTGTTACATTAGAATGAGGCATTTATACCTATATAGAAAATGGGCCCTCGTCCATGATCGATCATGTTGCATTGTTATGTTTCTACAGTATCCCAGAACAGAGAAACCAAACACTAGCTCTAGACAGGGCCATATGCGTTTTCAGCCATAGTCAGCAGCCCCTCCGAGACAAGAGCGCCCAGACATACAGATTTTTTTTTAAAGGTAAAACTACTTTGTTTAGCTTTTTTACTGGTTTAAATCTGTTTGTTCTGAAAAAAAAATGGCGCCTGAATTTTGAGTGTTCCTTTCCATAGATAAAGGCATTTCCACCATAAATTGATGCAAAAAAAGGCACATTATGATGGATTAAAAATTACCAGAATGCAGGAAATGAAATGTTTGATGCTCCAAAGGAAGACCCACAGACCCTTTGCTTGATATGTGTCCCCCTATGATGACTAACCCTGGAGAGGGCCTTGCTTTTTTATGGATGAAACATGAGGTTCAGCCTTGCTCACCCAACCCAAAAAAATCTGCAGTATCAGTGGTAACACTGAATCTACAGAAACACACTCTCTCTATATGGCCTCTAAATAGGCATAAAGAGGCTAATCCCATACACACTGGGCCTCTAATCTACATATAAAATACAAGTGCACAAAGTGTTAACAGAGATGGCTTTTACCCATGCACTCTCCTGCGGTCGGGCTCCAGAGGTGTGGGTGCAGAGATAAATGAGGTGGAAGAGGGATTAAAATGTCCCAAACATTCGGGCTGTTTAATTGAAACCTCCCCTGGGACACCACAGAGGGGACATGGGGGCAGGGAGGCTGTCCAGGGAGCCACCGCTGGGATCCTCGTAGGTGAATCCGTTCCCTCATCGCCTCTCAATAGGAGATGATGAATAGTGTGACAACAGTATCTCACAAGGGAGCAGGCGAGTGCCACTGTCCTCTGGAAATACTGAGCACTATGTGGCCTTTATGTCAGAGATGGAGCGTAGTGAGGGTGGGGGTCCTGCTATGATCAATAATTTATCAAAACATAAAAAGCATTTTCTTTTTTTTGACAGTCCAATTGATGCATCTGTCTTTGAGATAGGAAGGCAGATGGAGTTTTTTCAGGGATGTGGCATACTTCACCCCTAAGGCCCAACTGGAAACTGCTCACACACATCTTGCTGGTAAAAAAAAAATATTAAAGGGGCACTACAACAGTCAACTTGCATTATGGGAAGTGTAGGAAACAGTGTCTTTGGAGTTTGATCCATCTTTAAAAAGAACAGCTCTGCAATATGCATATTTGCCAAATAATGCCGATATTTCCGGCTGCATTTCCATTTTCCAAACAAGCTTGCTGCCTTGTGACATGCATGTGCAGCGCAACGATTACAAAAATAAATCAGCTAATGTGATGTGTACTTCAAGTCAAGTAGTGGGGCGATAACAAAAGTACAGTAATGAATTATTTGGTTTCAGGTCAACTGTAATATATTATCACTGAAATTTTATTAGTAAGTAGTTACACTACTTACTTATTATTTTTAGAAAAAATAATAACAATATTATGCGTTACAGCCCAACATGAGTGGCTACATGAAGGGACTGAGCTGTCCTGTCTCTTTCCCACAGCTTACGCTACATTTTTTTCACTGCCTCTTTATCAAATAACTCATGAAAGGCTTTAGACAACTGCAAAAAAAAAAAAAAAAATCAAACCTGCATCAAAAATGTTAACGACAGATGAAAAGTTTAGCCAGTAAACGTGATTGACACAATGTGAGGTCAAACTTGCTTTTCAAAAACGTGCAGCAATTTCAAATTTCAAATTTCAAACCAAAAGAAACCTGGCTTGGTGTGCAAAGGCTTTAAGAAGAAATAGTAGATTTTAAATCCTATCACTCAGACCACTCTAGTATCTGATCTTGTGTGCTGCCCATCCCTCCTATAATAGAGCACTGAACCATGCGACATGTGAGTGATGGCTTTTGTCAAATCAATGAGATGTGAACAAGTGCTGTGATAATGTTGTTAGCGGCATCATTTTCTCTTGTTCTTGGTTGAGCTGGTGATTGATAGAGGTGGTAGCCATTCTGTCCAAGGTCAAGAACTGAGAGTGTTAGACATAAACTTGCTCTGTAGTCAGTGTCCTTGAAAGTGCACCACAAGGAAAACATCAAGAATGACTACTGAGCTGTCAGGATTGCTGAAACATTAGTTTGAAACAGAATGTCAAGGCAGGTAGATTTCATGACAATTTTTCTGTTTTTTCTCCAAATATTTCTGGCATGAGTGGGTAGATCCCTTTAACCAGTGTGCAAGGATGTGAAAAACAAACAGATTTACTCCTGTGAGACTCACCGACACATCAGTGCTGTTAAATGCACCCAGCTTTGACCGATGAAAAACCAAGATGCGAAGAAAGAGCCTGGAAACAAAGGCAAAAATGGTTTCCAAGATCCGTGTTCATTAAATCCTGAGAAAATGGCACTCAGCTTTGATTCACAGTAGATGCAGCATCCATCAGTCAGAGTCAAAAAGGCTTCCAGCATCTATTTGATGAAAAGAAGGCTCTTTCTAACACTTAAGTTAACACCACTTCTCTTTCATGACGAGCTAATATGGCTATAATGATTAGAGGTAGAGTTGTCAAAAGCATGCTGCACAGGGGCTGATGTAGAATGGGGACTTGTATAAAGGTAAATTTAAACCACAGGGGTTATAATAGCTTCCACTAATGTCTTTATGAAAGATATTTCCATTTGAGGTCAAGTAAAGACAGGCTTTAAATGATTTTTAAAAAAAACTGAATAGCCCTTCAATTCTATTGTTACTTTCTACATGGCTCGGGGAGTGATTATGTGGGTGCTAAACTCCTGTCAGTCTTACTTCACACTAAACTCACGGGTGTATACCCTTGTTTGGATTTTTAATTAGCCAAATGGAGAATATTAATTAGATGAGAAAATACTATTTCTTTTTGTTTAACAGATTAGAGATGCTTACTCGATTCTCAATTAGCTGCTGAAATTAAGCTGTATGCACTTGTTTGTGTGCAGCCCAGTTTGCTCCAAAGCTAATACCCAGTATGCAAATTTTGTTTAATACAGCAGCGCAGGGGTAATTCAACAAGAGAGACGAAAAACAAATGACTCAGTCTGGGTTTTAGTTCCTTTGATCAACAGAGAAGTAAAGCATGGCGGTCATTTTCAAAGGGAAAGTTTGACAAATCATTACTGTAGCATCAGGAAATCAGGGACTTGTTTTCCTCGGGGAAATCTCTGGTTAAGCTATTATAACAACAGCAGATTTGTGGGACTTCTAGTGAGCGCTGATGGGTGAAATGCTGTTGCTACACTGCAGCAAATCAAACAAGTTTTACTCTAAATTCCTTATTATTTTAAATCTAGAAGAAACTGTTGTTTGCAGGGCGCACCTGCAATTGAAGGTAGATTGCCTTGAGGAACATATAACCTCCAAACAGCAGCCTTTATATGTAAATTAATTTGTTGGTTTTGTTTAATTGAATAATTTTTATGTACTGGAAGAAAGGTTTTAATGTCCCCAAATGGAAAATTAGTTTCCACAGAGTGCACATCATGTACACGTCCAGGATATGGTCATATAGGATAGATACAGAATAAATAGTGCTTTCTATGAATGTCTGTTAGGTCAAAGTATTCTCTCCATTATTAGCAGAATAAGATACAGTGCGCTGTAATGGATCATTTAAAAAAGCAGGGTGGGAAATGACATCTTCACTTCTGCTCTTAACCATCTGGTGGCACTCTTCCAGCTTTTAAAGACCCAGGAGTGCAGCTACATGTACAGTCCCATAATGGGACTAAAAGCTGCTGTGCCCACTGAACAAAGGCTTTTGTGATGGAGATCACATTCACTTTATCCTCGCAGATATACAATCAGATACAGCATCTTTGTACAGTAAAGCTCCATTTTACACTGCCCAGTTTTCTTTGCTTTGGAAGCCCTTTCATGAAGTTCAAATGCAACAATTAAAAAAAAAAAAAAGCTTAATCTGTGCCAACCAGATCATGATTAATGAGATGCATCATCTAATGATGACATCAAGTGACGAAGACCAACTCTGAAGATGACATTTCTGCATTACAATTCATTAAGCACCATTGCTGAGTGGTTTCATTATTGTCCATTGCGAAAGATGTTATAATCAATCTGAATTTCCCTTTTATGGGATGATCTTATATGTAAATAGTTTAGTTTTGCTCATAGGAGGATGCAGGATTGCACTGATTATCCGTAGGTTTACGACTTTTATTAAAAAAAAAGGCACAACTGTTGTCAGAAAATATCAGTTATTAACAATAAAAACGCACAAAATGATGCAAGTTTTAAGGATGCATAAAACTCTAAAAGATAAGAACAATTCACAGCACTACAAAGTGTCCAAATTAATGAGGCAAAATTTTCTCACTGGAGTTAATGCAGCCCTTATGGCAGCTGTCCTTTGTGTGACACGATGATTTAGCAGCAGTAAGTCGCATCATGAGCTAATGTCTTCCACAGAATCAGGATGGCCCTTGTTGTGAGGGGACTTTAGCCGAGCCCCTCTTCTCCCTGAGTGGCAGCGACCCCCTCTCTCCACGCCCACTGTTTTGACTGTCAGCAGCCCCTCCTCTCCGCCCCTCCTCAGCCCTAATGAGCCATCTCCTGGGGCAGGGCTTTAACCCCGCTAGGGGTAAAGAGGCCATCATGTTGCTCATCTAAAGACGACACATAGCCATGACTTCCCCCTAATTGTGTGCCTGTGTTGGCTCATTTGTTTTCGTCGTTATAAATTCACCCCCATATTTTTCCCCTCCCCACTGATAGACCGGCTGTAAGCAATTTAGGGGAGCAGATCGTTTCTGCTGGCTTGGGAGGGCTTTGAGGCCTCTCTGTCTCTCTCTGATGTATGGAAACACCCACAGTCACAAAGGAAGACTTGCAAAGTACAATGAAAATATTAAACACAAACATTCTTCATTATGCATACACACAGACAAACACACACGAGCACACACACACACATACCGGTGAAACCCCTTGGGACTGTTTGCGTCTGTGGCGAATTTCAAAGCAGTAAACATCAAACCCAGACTGACTGCGACCTGTAGGAGAGGAGACCTTTAGCTGGCACATTAAATATTGATGCGGTAAAGTTATGCAGATTGTTTATTGACCGGCTTCAGAGAGGGGTTGGGGGAGGGAAAAGCAAAAAAAAAAAAAGAAAAAAAAAATCACCCCTGTCTGGCCAACTCCATCCTTGTATAATTAGTTTGGTTTCTGAATAATGACAGTTGGGTTTTAATTCCAGAAACAAACTAGCAATTGAGAAAATAATTTAAAAAATATGCTGCTTTGCTAAGTGCTTCTCTGGAGTAATGCTCTGTTTTGCAAAGAATGGATCCCATGAATGAAGACACGATTAGTCTGTAATACCTCAATCACACACAATTACGGATGATTCAATGTAAACATGGCCCTCCCCTCTGTCACTTGACTTGGCCGTGACATTTGCCAGGTGGTGTTTGACTTCACCATGCTGAGGCTATTATTAGTCTAATGCCCTCGAAGCATCCTGTTTATCTGACTGAAGGCAATTAGCACACAACAGTGCTCCACCTTCCTATAGAAGCTATAGTAAGCAGGCATGTACTTCTATTTTTTTTGTATATTTTTTGCCTTTTTATTTACACTGAAATCCCTATGGGCAGAAAAATGGCTTATTACTGAACACATTGGTATATTTTTAGACAACATACCCATGTTCCCATATTTTGGGAGGGATCAGTATCCTGTTATAAATTCCATATTGCTACAACCCTACAACCTGGGAATGATAACAGGATGGCACCATATGGGCTAAAAATGCTGCATTCAGCTGCTGATCAATTAATTTCATCCACATCAGAAAGTATAGGACTGCACATATTAATTGTTAAAATTTGAATCTCTAAAGAAGCCATATGCTGTCTTAGATGTCTTCACTCATGGACAGTGATTAGTGTGTTCATGGATCATTATGTCACCATCTACCCAGTTTTGAAAGGGTTTTCACAGCATCATTAACTTCATCCATACAGGACTTTAACTGATCTTGGGGAGAGCTGCGCTTCCTTTGTTCGGTCTGACTGTCGGAGCTTTTTCTCAGCTAATGAAGGGGTAATTAATAACCAATTTGTAAATATTAGATTACCCAACATTTATAAAACCGTAGGAAAACTGTGGCCAGAAGGCGTTGAAGGATACTCTGAGACAGAAAAATAAGAAGCTGGAGAAAAACACTGCTGTTTGGCCTGCTCTGGTCGCCTCACAACTCTGACCTGAGTGCTGAACAGGTGCATGTGTTTGGATATGTTGAGATATTTAACGGGACAAATATGCAATAAAGGTTGAAATTATTGACCTCATACTCAGTGCTTTGCTTTCTATTGATGCAAGGACATCTAACTACTAATGAATGCTGAGGTATTTAAAAAGGTGCAGACTGCATAATGTTGCGTGGCTGATGAGAATATTACTGTACCTAATGTTCGCAAAAACTGTTAAATTCATCTTAAATTACATATCAAGAATGTGAGCAAGAGGCCCCAGGAGTCAGACAGATAATGATGTTAGCTTCCTGTGAAAGACACATCCTACTGTCAAACAGCGCTGAGATGTAAATTAATCTTACAGGGTTTAATGAAGGGAGAGAGGCTCGAGTGAGTCAGACTACCTGCTTTAGAGAGCAGGGATGTGGAGGAGGGAAGAGGGTTTTGAGGTTTAAGGACAGGCTGAAACACATAACGTGATGACTCATACAGCACACAATGTAAACAGTGGAAGAAAGAGATGCATTTCTGTCACAATTTTCTTCAAAAATAATCCCAGTCTATTTCCTTATCGTCTAATTTCCATGTTAATGTCACATTCCACCGTGTAATTTGCAGTCATTGTGATATTTCACATCTACCATTACGCATGGAAGGTGATATAACAGATCAGACCCAATTTGCACTAAAGATTAACACTGTTTCAGTGTGTGAAACCTGGATGAGTCAAAACTAGGGATGGGCATTTTATCAAACTTTCATATTTCAGTGCTACATTAAAGTAGTAGGGCAGGGAATTACCAAAGGTCCCACAATACCATATTAACAATACAATAGGCTATTATTGCAATTTTAAATGTTTTGTGGCATACTGAGTGTTGTGATAGCGTATATTTCAATCTATTGTGAGTTATTATCTTTTGGCAACAGCTGATTAAGGAAAAACTTTGTCAACATTTCTGTTGATCTCATAAGTTTTTTTGTTACTTCAGTAATTTTTACTGCAGCAAAATGTATCTAGGTGACTGAAAAAGCAAGAATTTAATATTCTAGAAATTATATTTTAGAAAGCTACCAAACTTAATTCATTTAATTTAGAATTTTCAGTATTAATAAACCTATAGAATGGAAAAAATCAATACTTTGTGTCTGTGTATTGATACAATATTGACACTCAAAATATTGCAAAACTGCGCTGTGTTGATTTTTTCCCACACCACTAAAAAGTACTAGCCTACATGAAATTATCATAGAGAGCTCAGGTACTCGCGCAAGAAATCTAATCCAATGTCAGAATGTAGACTGGCCAATGATAAAAACAAGTGCGATTTGACATTTTGTTATTGAACAACCAGGCTTCAATTTGCCTATTAAACATGATAAACAGAAACAGAGAGCAACATCAGGGTAAGGAGGCTCTGAGCGAAGCAATACACTGCATGCAGCTTTACAATAAAATTTGGGCTGCCAGCATTAACATGTTAATGGTGTGATCATAACATGTTTTTGTTTTGTTTTCTTAAATTGTGTTAATAGCTGGCTGACTTTCCTGTTTTTGAGAAGATGTACTGGACTGAGTTTTAAAGCTGGTATCATATGAAACGAGAGGACCTTAGGAATCCAGTACCATCCATATCATTCTAGCTTCTCAATAAGAGAGGTAAATAATGCCCCAAAGTAAGGCTAAATTTTAATGATGGAAAAACGACATGGTCATTTCAAAGGGCTCCCTTGACCTCAGACCTCAGGATATCTGAATGAAAATGGGTTCTATGGGTCCCATGAGTCTCCCCTTTACAGACATTACTCACTTTATGCTAGTCCCAGGTTTTTTTTTTTACTGTCAATCTGATAAGAATTGCTTTACCTTGTCAATATGGACTTTCACCCAGTTTGTTTTTGCAAAATAATAGAATTGAAAATGTTGTAAAGAAAATGTGATTTTACCCATTACAAATAGAAAAAAATATATATCATGATCAAGTCATGATCACATGTGGGAGTTTCGAAGGCGATGTCTATATACGTTAAGCTTATATTGACAGCCAAAAGAGCCTTCAAATACTCATGCTCACCATCAAAAAGAATGACAAATCACTACACACCCTTGTGAGTCACCTAAATCAGATAGTGGGCTGATACTGGCACCTGATCTGGTCTCCAGTGCATGGCACCGCCTGGGTGCTGTCACCAGCATTACACAATGTTGTGGCATGTCCTGACCTTCTGTTCATCCAGCCAGCCCAGCATGAGCGCATTGCTGGGAATGTGTCCAAGCTAGGCAGCACCATGTGGTTAATCCCAAGGAAACTATAGTGCCAAAGATACCCACACAGTTGGCACAGTGGAGGAGTATGACAGAGCCAAAGCCTGGATACCAAATTCCCTACGATGTTCCCGCTTTATTGCAGATAGCTGCAACAATAGATAAATACAGAGAGATAAAGGGGAAGACAGTGATACAGTGTTTTTGCCTTGGGTGAGACACCTGTTACTGTCTTGACATGACAGAGAAAATAGAGATCAGAGAAGATGCTCTGGAGAATGGGCTTGTGCTTTGTGTGTGCATAGCTGAGCTCCCGGAGCTGACACAGTTGTTCATAACCCCCCTTTTTTCAGGCTTCTGTTATTTCGCGTACACACAAAAACAGTCATGCAGATGCAAGTGAGAACGACTGTATGATCACACATATACACACACACTCGGCTCCTCCAGCTAGTACACCTACACATCCAACACCGCAGACGATCACAAGCTTGGGCAAAGGTCTTTTTCACATCTCTTGGGTAAATCAATAGCTTTAAAAAACAGCAGAGAGAAACACTGCTCAATTTCCCTCCTCTTCTTTTCATTGATACAAGTGTTTAAGCTACTTTAAATAACAGAAAAAACAAAATCCAGCCTGACACACAAACAACAAGTTGAGAGTGGGTAAATCAATGCTGGCAGCCGTGCAACAGTGAGCAGACATTAAATAGCTTCGGTGTCAGTTTACCTCCATGTTTAGGTAAGACAATCCCTCTGACAAAACATACTGATACCTGCCACGCTGAGTGCAAAGTACACACACAGAAAATTGAATTAGTGCCTGTTTTCAAGCATTGCCAGTGCATGAATGGATGTTATGATGGGCATATGTGTCCATACCTACAGGGGATATGCTGTAAAAGAAACACTGGAGAGGAGGGTGAGGGAGAGAAAGCACTCGTTTGTGTGTGAGTGCATGTGGGTGGAGGGGATTAGCCTGATTGGCATGCAGGTGGAGTACTGCCTTCTCTGAATGCAGCAATATTTTGCAGCAACCTTCTGACAAGCAGGTGCCACTCAATCACATGAGCGCCATTCAAGCCTGTTCCTCAAAGCACAGATGGTGCAGGGCTGAATAACGATTCCACCGCCGTTATTCTTCCAAAATCGACACAAACACATACCATGATAAACAGTATTTCATTTAATAAAAAAGACAGCTCACATTCAGCTTAGTAAAACAATAAACTGGTTTAGCTGAAGTTGATAATGACACAAAATAGAAAGTTAATGAGTCCACATGACTGTCTTTTCAGCAATTCATGCTAACATGACAGCTTACGCTGCAATACACTAAGCAGCTGATCTCTGCTGCTGCATTGTGCCTTTAGGGAGGATTTCGAGAGGTAGTTTCAATTCGCACCCTGCACTCACACTCAATATGGTGACACAGGATATGCCAGAGTCAGACTGCTATCAGGCTCCAGATAATTGTGTGGACTCATGGAGAGCTGGCACATGGAGTTTAAACTTGCCTTCAGCTATAACCACAGCACTGTCAAACCCAAAATGACAAGGAAGCAGAGAAAGAGAGTGAAGACACTGAGTACGCTGCCTTGAGGGAATGATATAACCTTTCTTAACAGGTCCCTTGTTGAAGAGAATCTGAGGGATTTTGGAGCCAGTGCAGGTGTTTTATAATGTAGGACACAGCAGGAAATTTTAGGGAACACAATCACCTCTGCTTTGACAATCAGGGATGTATGCTTTATTGTGCAGAGTAAAGTTGGGTTGATTTCCGGTTCTGGCAGTCCAGTCCAGTGTATGAGCTTAAAACAGTTTGATTTATGCAAACTGGCTGAACCGGCATTTGTCATTATGTCAAGTTCTCTCAATTTTAAAAGTAGCCTACCACAGCACTTAATACAAGTCAAATTTCATTTTGACAGGTACTATGACATCATGAATAATAGTAATGTCATGTCTGTCATGCTTGTAAACTTACCAATGGAGAAACTAGTGTAACACAGGTTGTGTTTCATTTACGGCGAGCCAAAGCGGCCAGTGTCTGCAACTAAAACTGCACCAACACGGCAACATTTTGGATTTAAAGCAGACTGTCCTTTCTGTTCTTACTGTCCTTAAGTAAACCAGTCCAGTCCAGTGTTTGGCTTAATACAAAACCAGTTTGATTTTGAATTTTCACACTGGCCCAAACCTAGTGCAGAGGTCCGTAATGAGTGTGAATAATGGGATAACACACAACAATCATTTCACTGTGACTTATGTTCGAGATTCTCACTTTTCATCTTAAATTGTTTCACATTTGAGTGGAAACCAATTCCAGGACAATAGTATCAAAGCCTTTTTTTTCACGTAGACTGCTAACTGACACCTCTCCAGCCGATCCGACAGAATCAACACCTTTTGATGTCCTTTAATCCAGTTTATCATTATCACTTTTTTCTTCTTTTTTGTCCTTTCCATTCACTTGTTCCTGTTCTCATCTGTGCCCAGACCATGAAGTGACACCTGACCCTGTGGGTCCCCGAGGTTAACGCAAAGCCTAATGACTTTGAAAACTGACAGTGCCATTTCTACCCATAAAGCAGAGAGAGGCGGAGGCAGTAATTGAAATTTCTAAAACTGAACAGGATCAGCAAAACTGAGGAAAAAGGAATTAAACGCAGCAAATCTTTACAATGTGACAGGGAGTTCCATCAACACCTCTGTAAACAACCAGCTGTAACACAGTGTTAAATACAGAACCACGTGTAACAGAAGAAGCTATGGCAGTGTTTGTCAAAATCAATGCATTATAAGCAAGACGTTATCTCAAGGTCTGAAATGTAAAACTAATGTGCAAGTGCTTTAAAATGCATTCTTTCTAAAGGCCAGCAGGGGGCAGCTCCACTGGTCGCAAAAAGTCTGATTGTATACAAGTTTATGCAAAATGACCCTACTTCTCACCTAATTTATTATTATTTATTATATTATTATTATCATTATTATTATATTTTTAGATGCCTCTGTTCCTGCTTGTGAATACTGCCACATATAATGTTATCTTTGGAGGACTTCTACAAACTACGATATAATTTATGAGCCACATACTTTTTTTGTCAGTACGTCGTCTCTGTTCATTGATATATCAGTATCCGACTTGGCAGTAAGTGTCATCGGATCCTCCAGCAAGAAGAGCACTTCTGAGCCATAAGTATTTAAACCATGCAAGACTGTCTTAGTGGGCTTACTGCAAAGAAACACAGTATGATTGGGTAGACATTAACACACATGCTACAATGACTGCTATCACCAGCAGCTTAGCTTTACCTTTTGTTTGTACACAAAAACTCATCATCATATTCCGAATACAGTGCTGAAATGTCTGTAAAGTTTGAGGGTGAGATAAAAAAAAGTACAGCCAAAGTCTACTGTCAATGTTGTAAATTATGGTTCCATTTAGAGTAATATAGACAATGACAGTGATTCTCAGTCATCCCTCGCTCTTCTGCAGCTCTACCCATCCAAATATGGTCACTTCTGGTTCTAAAAAAAACAAGAAGGCGACAGCCAAAATGCCAAACTCCAAGCCTCAGAAAAGTACTCCACCAAATCAATGACGTCATGGTGGCTACATCAGCTTCTTTTTTAAATCCTGTGATTGCAAGCAAGCTGTTTGCTTCACTGGTCAGTAAACCTCCCAAACAACCAGGACAGAGCACTAAAATGTACTTGCATTAAATGTTTGCATACACTGTATGTACCTGTAGATAATTAGATGTCACAACATAGCTTTAGTTTTTGTTTTCGAAGATTTTAAGGTTGCATTACACTTGACTAGACAAGGGATGAATGGTGTTTTATCTAACTGTCTTTGTATTTATGTTCTTTCTCACATTTTAAAAACGTGACTGTACTGACTTGATACATATTGATATTGAAGTATCTGGTCAAAGGGATCAAAATAACAGAATATTTTGTCAATGTTTCCCAGCCCTATTTTCTGCTGTTTGTTTGCTATTGCTGCACTATTTCAAATGAAATCTTTCTTGATAGGAAAGGATTCAGTGTCTTGTCATGGAGTAACTGCTTTAGTTTATAGTCCTGCCAGCATTTCAGATCCGGAGGGGCTCGCAGTAACATGCTGACACCATTTTATCCATTTAGTCGAAAATGAGAGGAGAGTGCCTTGCAGTTTTATGATCTTATCCCACTTGGCGAGATTTCTGTCACTCCTGGTATGTCTAACGCCCAGGGCATGGAAAACAGAAAATATGCTCTAGTGCTCTCCCTCCCCCTGTCTCTGTATGTGTGTTACAGTTACGAACACCCACACACAAAAATATTTGTCTGTGCACTAAAATATTTGTGTGTGGGTGTTTGTAACCCCTGAGTGCTTGCCCTTTGCTTAAAAAAAACACAGCAAAGCTTCTGTACTGCTGTACCTGTCATCCCGGAGCCTCTCAGCTACACTGCTTACCTCTTGCTGGTATTCTTCCCTCCTGGACTGAATGGTACGCTGTGTGCAGAGTGAGTCAGCAATCAGAGGAGAAGGCAGGCTTCAGGTCGAGTGCTGGCTGTGTTTAGAGTCAGAGCCAAACCTTGGCTCCATGATGAGTGACCTGTAAAGGGGAGATGACAGTCAGAGACACATACCACCTACAGCAGTAGGTTACAGATTGTCTGAGACAGACCAACATACTGAGGCCCTTTGCCCGTCATGTACCACCATGACTCCAGTGGTGTTAAAAACAGAAATATTCTTGGATAAGTCACTGCAAAGGTAACCACAATCTTACATATGATAAGTAAATAGCCACAAACAGTCTTGCTTCTGGCATTACATTCAATAAAAGTCCTAAATATCGATATATTAAAATATCAATATTCAATACCATTCTTAGAAGCATGGGGAAGAAATTAATATAAACCGTAATTCATTAGCACTGTGTTTTGAACACGTTGTGTTCCAGATTTTTGGAACCAGCATGCATTTCCACCAGTTTTAAGTGGAACCATTGTAATCAAGGATGTGCCATTAATGGAGGCCATCATACAGTAGTAGCAAAATTGCAGATGACCTTGTTTACCTACAATTTTTGTTTTTTTTTAGCACAACTGCAGTGTGTGCGCTTGGCATGCTGACAGTCTGCCCTGTCAAAGATTTTGAGCTGTAGCTGTAAAGAAAAACATTCACATAGAGGTCTGCACGAACCTGGGTTGACCCTCGTAGACACGTGGACCTAGCAAGGATGAATTTGGCTTAACAGGGTAGAAATCCAATCTGCTTTCCACGATTATTCACAGATAATTAGAACGAAACAACAAAATAAGCATTAACCATTGGAGCAAAATGTGAAAATGTATTAAAAGTCATATAAATGAATGAAGGCTAAACAATCGTGTGAAAGATGAACAAATGAGCATATTCTGCACATACCAAAATACACTACCCTTTCCAGATATTTAAATCCAGCATTTATTTAGTTTTCATTGGTTATAGGGGTTTGGTAGAGAAAAATAGCAAGGACTGCCAGCTGTTATAATCCCTCCAGTTAACTGAAAATGTGCAGCCTCTGGGTTTTACTGTAAAGATGAACATCTGGAACCCCTTGAATTCTTCTGTACTGTCAGACATACAACAACTGCCATACAAATGGCATGAGAACCAGTTCAGGCAAATGCGTTTATAGCATAAAACAAAATGCCTCTGAAGCTTCAAATAAACCATATAGCCATAGGGTTGAGAGATGGGGGTAGTGCTAAAATACTGCAGAGAGACAAAGAGAGAAGCAACACCAAAAGACTATCTGTGATTACATGTCATAACACACCGCGCTGAAGACTGCGGGTGTCCTGCCAGAGTGTAAATCACTGCCTGTGCTCCCTTGGGCTCCCTCAGTAGGTGACAGCTCCAGACCTTGTCTCACCTATTCCACATACCTCCCCCCTAAAACACACAGTGACCAAAGTATAAACACTCTGCATAATAAACACAGGGGCAGGATGACAGTTACTGTAATCTCCTATCTGTGCTGGCAGTTAATCAAAACTTCCTGCATATAATCATCACACTGAGGAGAGGTTGGTTTTTACAGCGAACATATTAAAGTTTGTTTTTTGTTTTTTTTTTGTTTTTCATTGACAGAAATAAAATTAGTCACATCCAGCAAAACTAAACTAATAAAATTTCCTTTTTGGCGGGGGAAAGTTTAATGTTGTTTACTGGAGATAAAGAAAAAATAATAATGATAATTCAGATGAAGTCTTAATTAATAAAGTTATACATTTTGGAATAGGCCTTTCACACCATGTATTAACTGCATCAGTCAGTAAAAGACTGTAACACATCATGCAATTTATCTTGTGTTGTCTCCAAAAAGAATACCAGAAATATATAATTAATGGCAGTATCGATACTTAAACTGATAATTTCTGGTAAATTATGTCTCAAATAGGGCTGGGCAATACAGCTCAAAACTAATATTGCAACATTTTGGGGCAATATCAGAATACACTGGCAGTTTAACTTATATCACACCGCCTTAAACATTACGATTTATTTGTTGTGTTATGAAAACCAACAGCTCTCTAGTTCATATCCTAATAATATTTGTGTGTCACAGTGGTGCTCAATGGCCACAAAATGAGGCTACATAGTTGTGGTTTAGAGCCATGTAGATACAAAAACACATGCCTCTCCTAAAACACTATCAGCCAAGAAAAAGTGATCCTGATGGGCTTAGGAGTGTGTGACGCATCATGTTAATGAGTGTTTGTGTGTGTGTGTGAGAGAGAGAGAGAGAAGGAGACAGCCATAGGAAAGAGTGAGAGAAGTGATTTACAGTACAGATTTACACTCTATGTTTGCTATGTAGTCATTTCATACATCTCATGTGGAACAAGCCGCAATGCATTTAGCGTACTTGATATATCGCCCTCCCCTAGCCTCAGAAAATTATGAAGTTGAAGAACAAAAGACAGCTGGATGCGCTAGCGGACTGTAACACTTGTACCACAGCAGAAGGTTCAGCAAGACAAAATCAAAGGGCAAAAATAATTTCTGCCCTCGTGGGTCAAATGAACTATATCAAAGGCTATGGTGAAGATTTTCTAGTGTAAAACAGATGTACAGAATGCCATGAAACCCACAAGACAACAGGCTCTGAATCCCTACTTCGCCACAAACACAATAATCATTTAGTGCTGCGAGTGACAGTTCTGCTTTGTAACAGAAATGTATGTGCCTGTTTATCCTCCATCTGTGGTGGCATCTGTTTCATATTGTGCTCTCTCTCTGTTTGCCAGTGTTTGGCATCAACACATTTCAAATGTTATTTTTAATCTGAACACACAACGAGAGTCAGGGGAGCTGCCTCTTTCTGTATGTGAGGTTTGTTTGGTTGTATTTGCCAATTTTAGATGACAAATTTAAATTATATTAATTAAAACCAGTAAGTAAGGCTGACTGGTAAATAGATGGACATATGTGTTAGCTCCAAGAATAAATGACTGCCCTTGCACTATCATTATTTTTGTGCATTTTTCAAAAGAAAAGAAAAGGACGCTCCTCGTCTGTCAGTGTCAGGTGGAAGTGCATATAAAAATCACTTGTGCTAAAAGCCAGGGTCAGTGTGAACCTTATGTCTTCCATTTTCCATCATCCGCAAGGGCGGGATCCTGTCAAGTTCAATGACCCTGGTCAAGAGTCAAGATTACGGTCACAGGACACGGTGTGTTTTGGATGGATGTCCATCTGTGAGCTGGCTGAGGGGGGTCACGGACACGTTAATTTGATAGCAACAGTGTGCTTCACTATGTGCAGCTCCTATACTTGCCTTCGATTGCAGTGGGGTCGGTCCTGCAGCCATAAATTTCAATCCAAGACATAAAACTGTCCGATCAAGACCACACAACTACTGTGGAGAGGTGTTTTTTTTCTCCCTTTTGCTTTTAAATGTCACCATAATTACATTTTAAATTCACAGTTTATCAAAAGCCATGTTTTTTTATGGTTTTACATATTTTTCCCGGGTAACAGTGGCATACCATGCAAAAAAGCACTGTGTGTTTAAACATAAACAACAAAACTATCATTTTCTCTGATATGCTGGCAGCCTTTAACATACATTTTGCCTTTAAGCATGGTCCAGATTGAAGAGTAATGGAGCCTAAGAAATCAAAAGGGGTGCTAGCCATGCTAAAAGAATAAGAAGTAGGATTCACCACACACCATTTCACACATACTGGACCGGGAGCAAACAGAGAATGTCAGAGGTATGTGCTGTTCAAGAAACCTATGCATTTATACGGGCTTAACCCTCACTCAATGCGGAGGGGGATGGTGCACAGTGCCAACCATGAAATGAACTATTTCTGAGACATATCAGCTTAAAGCAACCAGTGCAGCTCCACATACCTGTAAGGCTACAAATTCCAGCCGAGTTAAACCCCCATGTAAACGTGCAGGACATGACAGCAGTAAAGTATACACTATTGTACAAGTTTAATTTTTGCTTTTTGTTCTACCTGCTATCAATTCTGACAGTGCACCGACAAATAATTAAATAACTCTATTTGACATCTAAACCAAACCAAACAAACAATGTACTTCTCCAATGAATTTTTACCCTTTTTCCACCAAAAAATGTGCATACAGTATATGCAGGCTTTTTAAACATGCAAAAACCGATTCAAAATAGGTGATAGACTGCCTTCCCGTTGCCAATAGACTAGAACGTTGTACACAGCTGTGGAACGGATAAATATGCTTTGGTTTTTTTTCTTGGTGAGTAATGTTCAACATCATGAAAGCACCAGAAAGCAGGTTAGAAAGCAGCAGGGAGGCCAGTGAAAATGTTACCGTGGTTACTTCTTTTTTTTAATATCTGTTACTCTTTCAGACTCAATATAGACTGGCTAACCCCTGGCTGCGCTAACTTGAATGGGGACAGATATAGGGATGAAATGATTTAATCTTGCGGCTTTTCAAATGTTTTTAGAACGAAAGGATCAAGTCCTGATTGTGAAACGAGTCATTTCCAGGGGTTTTGACACTCTAAAAAAATGTATCCACTGGTTTACAGACATCTCTTTCACAAAGTAAGTCAATGGGGAAAAATTTTTTTGGGCCCCATGGTATCACATGAGGGACCCGGATGGTATAATTCCATGGCGTTGTTCCTAGGGGCTTGGTCCAGGACTTGTAACTTCCTTGTGTTTAAGCTAATTGCCTACAATGTTGGTGGAAGGGAGATTTTGTTACTATTTGACAGAACTAAGCCAGCTGTTTCCACATGTTTCCAGTCAACCTACAGTTGGTGGTGCCTTCATATTTAACTTTAAGACATGAGTAGTATCAATATTCTTATCCAAAACAGGAAAAAAGATATGTATATTGTTATTATATCCATATTTGCACTACTGCACAACACTATATACTACTGTACACTTTGCTGCAACAATGGAAACTAACTTTTTTTTTTTACCATCGTTTCCCCTCACTTCTTTTTTGAGAAAGCCCTTGCCAACATGATGATAAAAATTAATTTTGACATGCTGAAAATGAGTCTGAGAAAAGGATGCATATTTTTTTTAATCTGTGCGGTGGGTCAAACAAAGGCCACATCCTTGCAAACTCAATAATGAATGCCCTAATTTAAATAGAGTCAAAGTACCAATTAACTAGAAAGTTTTCCCGTAAAACAGAGGAAGTGACAGGAAAGAGCCAGGCTTAGCCACACAAGCGAGGCGTTGCTGCTCAGCCTCCCTCTCATCTGCTCTCATGTCGCCCTGGTGTGTGTTGGTATTGTAGCACTCGATGTCATTACACTGCAGGCAGAGTAAAGAGATGTGAAGAGGTCAGTTTTACTATGCAAAGCTGTAAACCTATTTCATGGTGACTTTCACGAGGCTCTCGCTACCCTGTCACTCTTTATCTGCTTAGCAGCCGACAGACCACAGCTCCACCACGACCTCTGACCTCTCTCATATTCGCTATTTGCAGCCTCTTCTTTGAATTTCAAGTCCAGCTGGAGCCCAGAAAGTTGAGCGCTCAGCCTTTGAAGTCGGGTGCGATTAACACGTAATAACAACTCCATTTTCCCTTTTAACTAATCATACTTCAATAGCATAAAACAGCTGCACTATGGTTGTATTCACACAGACCGAGCTGGCTTTATGTGACAGTATTATGAAAAAAGCTACTCATTTATGTGGCCATGGCCCTGTAAATTTATAGACCCCTCTGCAATGGTGTTATTGCTTACAAAGGTGACTAATGAGCATGAGGTGAGAAGTGAAACTTGTCATTAGAGTGAAGAACATGAGAGGGGCAAGCTGAGAGGGTCAAGCCTTGTGTGAAAGGAAACAGGGATAGTGATTGAAACTGCCAAGTAAAACTTGAGCTATGGGGTTGTGATTAAACTGAAAGGACAGACATTATGGCCCTCCTGTCATTTAACACCTTGATTGCATGCCTGCCATGTCCCTGTCAGACTGACTACTTCATCAGACAGTCTTTGTCTGGTACGAGTACCCTCATTGGACCTGGGTGCTTCCCTGGAGAGTACAGAGGGCAAGAAACTGGTCAGTAAAAAATGTCCAAAAAATCATGCATTTCTATGAGGCTTTGCAGAGTTATTCCAAAACTGTCACTTAAATGACATTACTAAGTGTGACTGATTTCCTCATAGCTCCTCAGATGTTTTACTTCTATTATATATGATTAATGCTAACTGATGATATCAATTTCTAAGTAGTTGTAAAAATAAAAAAAAGAAACTCAACTCATTAACTAGTTTTTATAAAAACCGAAGCTCAAGTATTTCATTATATCTATTATATTATTTGTCACTGTGCAACCAGATTGGCATTATGAATGGCTATGTCAGTTGGTGACTACAATGGTTTAGACTGACAGAGCTGAAAAACTACTGAATGGACTGCCATGAAATGTTGTTCATGCAGTCATGGTCCGCAAAGAATCACTCCAAATGACCTTGCTGATCCTGTCCCTTTTGCTCCAGCGCCATAAGTATGTAAAATTTTTCTAATTATTAAGTGAGAAGTCGCAGCATCTACTTTATGGATTGGCACAAAGGTTTATACAACCACTAATAATTGCTTTAAAATTAGTCCAATGCTTTGTTCTATTAGCAAATATCTGCAAAAACAGTGACACTGCCATTAGCCTCAACTATGTGTTTTTCATATCAAATGTTAGCATGCCAATCTTTTAAACTAGGGTAGTGTACCGGGTAAAGACACCTGCTAAACATGAGAATTTTGTCATTGTCATTGTGTTTAGGATTGTAACAGTTTGTGTATTCCTGCCAAACCATCACAGATCAGGGGTCATGGTTCAGTGCATGCAGAATACACGGTATGTACAGTGATGCACGTAATGTGGAACCCTGCTGAGGTTGGCACAACTGGACTGGCATGCGAGGCAGTCATAATAGTGAGTGATAATAAAATGCTGGACCTGCCACGACGCTCCTGCAGGTTAACGGTCAGCTGCAACAGCAAAGAAGACTTCTGTAGAAGACAAGAATGTTGTGTTAATATGGGTCCACTGCTGTGAATGAAAACACATCCAACATGCCATTTTTTTTTAAATTTTCAATTCATTTTATATTTTAAATTTCATGAGATAAGAGATCATTTTCAGTTTGTACAATGTAATGTTAATTACATTGTTATGTTAAAAATTAATGAAGAACTATGTATCCTCATGCATTTGGATTATTTACAGCTCTACCAAATGCAATTAAACTGTGTCTCTTAAAAGAATAAGGGCATGAACTTTCTTCTGTGTACTGCCACACCCCGACTGATGTTCACATTTACCCTTTGGCACTGTGTGCACCATCACCTCAAAAAGCTGCTAGCAGGGTTTCAGACTTCTAGTCTCGTCTTGCAAACCTATTTTTTTCTGGATTCTGCATGCAAGTAGCTTGACAAGTTTATATTTCCATATGTTTCAACATTTTTTCACTGTTGTTAACAAAAAGGTTTCTAATCAACTTTTTTGTTTTGTTTCTACCAGGCTTCACACAGTATTAAGGAGCAGGAGTAAAACTGCTTTTCAAACAGCATTATAGCCCTGAACAGAACAGGGGTAAACTGAAAAAAATTTCAGTGAAGTATTTCTATAAGATGGAGATTAAAAGCCCATTTTGAATTAAGTCAGGGAGTAAATTATGTCCAAATCGCTTCTCCTCTTTGTGCTTTCAATAAAATGCCTCACAAATTGGTAAAGGGTTATGGGGTGCCACATCAAAATGACAGAATAATTATCGCGAGGGCAATTTCATTGGTATGAAAAAAGATTCTGAAAAGAGAGGCCAAAGAGGATTTGTGTGATGTAGCAGTTCTTATATTTCATACTGTACTCTCTCAAAATAATACAGTTGATAACGGCTTGTTACAACATTCAAGACACAAGACATAATTTATTGTATAATTTTGGACTACATCTTCATTCTCTTTATCACCAGTGTTCATAAAGCTCAGACACCCCATTCTGTTCCCCACCCGGGAGGTCTGGCCCTCCCAGTGACCCCCGCATACCCCGTCAGACTAAACAATGATGCTGGGTCACCTCCTCATGGCCCAAGACAGATGGCTGGCTCCTCTCTGCGGTCGCCACCATGGCCAAGGTCACCTCCCCTGCTCTCAGTGCACCTGCACCCCAACACTCCCATCATCATCATCTTTATTCCCGCTACACCTAGCACACGCCACTGCGCAAACCCTTCCCCCTCCCATGTTAACAGAGGAGAAAATGAACCATTTAGATTCTGCTGGTGTGTGTCGCACCATGCTGAGAATTACATCCCACCTGCAAAAAAAATACCTGTTTTACATCAGTGCAAATATAAAACCAATCTGAGGGAGAAAATTTCACCAAGGACGATTTTCAGGAGTTGATCTGTTGATACATATATTTCTACAGTCGTTACTGAAGAGCTGCTCTGTTTTTACTAATGAAGACGTCATGCAAGGTTGGCAAAAGGCAGCATCAGACTGGAAAAGCGATAAAAGCACTCTGATATAAGATTAAATTACAACAAATGCCTCCCTTGCATTACCCCGAATCAATGGGCACCTGTGTCATTCTACAAAATGCTCCACAGCAGACCACTGGAGAGCGGGAGCAGTATTGACGAGAGGCTGTGATCCATGAGACAGGCTACCTGTCACCATCATGGGAGTCCCTCCCTTACGCATTCAATACAGCAAACCATCAGATCAATGTCCACAGACACGGTCCTCTCCCCCCGCAAAACTAATTATCTGAGCATTTTATACTGCCAAGTCCCCTCCATGCTTTGTTTATGCAGGCCGCAATTAGTGAAAAAGTCAATAAAAAAATGGGGGAGGTACCGGTGAAGGAGGAACAATGGCAGAAGGTGAGAGGTGAAGTCTCAGGAAAGCTGCCACAGCACGGGCCGCACCAGCAGGCAGGGGGCATGAAGGCCAAATGTGTGACAGAGCAGACTGTACACTGGGAATTTTTCATGACGCGAAGCTCCAACACAGACTGTTCCTGTGAGTTTCTCAAGTCCGAGCGATGTGCCAAAGTACTCCGTTCTGTAGCATCAATTCCCCAGAAGTGTGATGCTGCTGGGTCTTTATATCACTTCAGCACGCACAATTAAGTTGCTGTGAATATTTATGACGGGTTTAAAGACATCCTTCCCAGTCCCCCAGGTGTCACAAAGTGGCTGTAATCAGGATTCAGAGGAGTCTCCCGCTCGCTGTCGATAGCCTGCTTGTCTACTGAGAGCTGTAAAAACCCAGAGCTCCACTCTGCTGCTAAAGGTCTGGTTAAGTAGCAGAAAGCTACATTATAGCAGGTTCTCATTCTTCTATTGCCATCATTAATGCTGAAAATGAACACAAGATGTGTAGTTTTTCCAAGTTTCTCAAATTGATAAGCTATTAAACAGATGGCGAGGATAAAGTAGTTGTTGATAGAATGACATCATTAGAGATTTTATATACACATTTTTAATTGAAGGCTGTAAATTCTACCAAAGACAATACCATGGTTACACTTTGTCTGCCTACTTAGCATTTCTAAGCAGTATACAAACATAAAATAAATGGATTTTAAAGACATTACAATAAAAGGACTAATAGTTGTTGATAAATACATAAAAGACAAAATCTGTTCACAACTCGCCTTCATTATAGCATGTTACTAACTGCCCGTTCTCATTCTGTCAAAAGGCGTCAAATAATGCAACTTGGTCAGTGGTCGTCAGTGGTTCAGACACACAAGGCCCCCTTTAGCATCTGCATAAGACTTACCAAGCTTTCAACTAAACTCCAATACAAAAACATCTGCAGGTTTAGGTTTAGGTACTAATTAGGCATGGGCACTATCACAGTATTAAGACATACCAGAGTATTTAGAAATCCCAACAGTGTGATTTTAAATACCTTAAAATATACAGACCCTCATCTTTCTATCAACTTCCTACTGGAGAGGCTAAAATGAGGATCTTTTGCATGCAGTGTGCATCATGTGCCCTGAAGGTTACGCCCGGGCCACACTGCATGTGTGAGCAGTGTGTGTTCTTATCTTAATCCTTTGTCTGATTAAGATCAGCGCTGCAGCAATAGTTCTAGGTTGCTAAGAAGTGGATAGGACAAGGTGTAAGCACCCTGAAGTCGGTTTCCCGGCTTCAGGGCCCTTCCACCTCCTGTCTTAAGTTGAATCCGGTGGCTCCATGAAGCTCTGTTGCAAGCTTCAGAGCTCCGTGGCTGTCTTCCAGGCTTTGGGGTGCTTCACGGCACTTCCACCTCTTGTCCCAACCCAGTTTTCTCACACAGGTGCTCTCTCAGGTACTGAAGTTTGGCACAAATGGATATGATATGAATTGGTACTTGGTACTGATGTAGTTTGGTTGGTGCCCATGTAAGTACCAAGTTCAATACTCAACACTAGCAGCAATAAGTGAGTTAGAAAATCCGAAGGGTGGTGGATGAGACAAACAAACAGGACTTTTACCGAGGAGACCTGTGTTCATGTACCGTGCGACACATTGAGGTTTTTTTATCGTCATAACATAGTCATTGCCATGTGACATATGTTACATGTGACAGTCATTAACTTACTTAACTTACATAGCGAGAAGTTTAGGTAACACAAACACGTAATGACCTGAAATTGACACGTCGTCCCTGAGCATCCAAAACTAATGCTATAGAGATACTTACAGCAATATAGTTTGAATCGTACTGTCACTGCCAAGCTGCTATATTTGATGAATTGGCAGTGAGAACATGTTGGTTATTAACCATTCATTTAATGTTTATATAATTCTAAAACATGCTAAATAGGGGGACCTAAAGTAAAGTGTTACACAAATATCAGACATTAATGAATATCAAACACTCAATCCAAATATAAACATGAGTCTAAGTTTTGAATTCTTTGTGTGTGTTTGTGAATGTGTTTAAATCTCCTTGAGTGCAACACAGCAGGGCGGAGTGAGAGCACAAAGATTTAAATTAGACTTTTTTCCACAGGGGTATAATGATTGTTTCTGTTCACGGCAGGTCTTAGGCCTGCCATCTGTCAATAGAGCTATTTTGGGTCCGTCTGAAAGCTCGTCCACGTGGTTGAAATTCTGGAGGCAGATTAACGTAGGAGATACAGATCTGCAGCAAAGTCACTCCAAATCCTGATTATTATGACAGTTAGTGAACAATGTAATGCTGGTGAATGGTGACACTGAAACTCTACAATGTGGCAGAGCCCATAGATTTCGATGTTAACAGTAGAGCAGCCAGTGTTTAATTTCCCCTTAGGGAGCTGCCGAGCCTGGGCCACCAGCTTGTAAAACCTGAAGACCTACACACTGCATTACTTTGTGTGCAGTCTTATCTTTAATTAAATTAAAACCTTGATTTCCCCGAGCTGAGAGTTGATTTCCTCCTGGTATAATTATGCCGGTCTAACGTGTGCACTGGTGTGTTTGGTCACTGGCAGATGATCTATCCAGAGATCATTGATCCTTGACCATCGCAGACGAGAGCATTCATTACCTTGGTTTACATCAGATTAAAGCACACCAAACTCTGCAACAGTTCCATCTATGACAATTAATAGTTCACAGTATTCATTATTTACAGTTGGATATTTCCAGTACCCCTCTCTATGGGAATTATCAGTGTGCAAGACAACAAGATAACAAATGGCATGAACTGAGTAGCTCTGCTACTACCATGTCAGCCAGTCCACTACTTTTGTCCAAACTGAAATATCACAACAACATGGATGGATTGCCGCATTTATGGTCCTCAGAGGATGAATCACACTGACTTTAGTTATTCCTTTAGGGCTGAGCTCAGTTGCCAGAAGAAAATTTTGGCATTGTGGTTTTTTGCAAACGCGGATGCATTAAGCACGTTTCATACGCATTATACCAACGTTTCTAAAGTGACGCGGTGTATCAACTTACTTTGTCATCACGATGTGGACAACATGGGGGATGGCTTGTGAGATGGACGGAAAACTAAAAAAGATTAAACAAACCAAGATTTTCTTTAATTTGCTGCTTTAAAAAAGGTAATGAGTCACTACATCATGTTATATGTTATCACAATACTTTTAGTTTAAAGTTAAAAGTTTAAAATTGCAATAATATTGTATTGTGACCATAGTATCATAATAATATCGTATTGGGGGGCGTCTTTTTTGCCACCAAATAAGGGTGTTTTTTAGGTGATTGGTGTTTCTTCAGCTGGGATAGTGCTACATTTTTGTTTTTTTGTACCTAGACGTTGACTGTTTTTCCAAATGAGATTATGCCATCAAAGTCGATTATTTTAAGCCAAAACAAGACTTTTTCTAACCATAACCAAGTGATCTTTATGCCTAACTCAAACCACATATTAACCCCAGCGTTTTTCTGACTTTTAAAAAAAGTTTATAGATAATTGCTTCATAATAACATATAAATGGAATGTATCTGTGTTTTGCAGAAACGTACAATGCCAATATTTATTCTGCTGATTGGGCTGTAGTGCTATCATGAGGTCGATATTTTTGTTTTTCAGTAAGACAACTTTTTGATGGATTTTCATTAAATTTGGTACAGACATTCATGCTCTCCTGAAATCATTTGATGTCCCCTGACTTTGCATGTGGCGTCATTATCAAAATCCTCTCCCCTATTTCACGGTAGTGTGTTTAAGTTTGGACATGAATCTAAAAATAAGCCATCATCTTGGCTATCTTTCATATCTTACACAAAACAAAACTGCAGGTGTTTCAATTGAAAAAGTGATTTAAAGCTTTAAAAATAGAAAAGATAGATTGCTCATTGGCATTCAGAACTTGGGGAGCTGCCAAGTAACTGTAGCACATATTATGAAGAATGAACAAGATGTAAAACAAATAGAAAAAATGCCAATGGTTATTGAGCAGGCTAAACACAGGTCACTGTAATCCTGGAGAGCAGCAAATAAAGCACAGTCTAAGTCTTTGTTCTTGAAATGTTGCTCTTTTTCAAACACTGAGGAGTTTTTTCTGTGCTGTTTTCTTAAATATTTTGTGGGATACCAGCATTAAATTCCAAAGATTGCTTTCTTTTTATGAGTAAAATCAACAACTTGTCAGTTTTTTATGTCTTTGGTATTTTTTCCCTTTTTTAATTGTTTCCTTTCAAACATAGGGAGTAAACAGTGTGTGGCTAGCTGACTAACTTCCACTGCCCTACAGGTATGCAGACAATTAGGAAAGCCTCTGTGTTTGGTATTATTCCCTACAGCCGATCTGCTGAAGGCAGGAGAATGGTGGTGCCTTTTAATCAGCACCGACGTTGGAAGCTCCCATGTGTGACCAAAGCCCCCCAGACAATCTAAAATGAGTCAAGAAAAATAAGTTAGCCCCATACTCCCTCACAATCTGCGCTTTACTTCTCCTGCCCTCTCCCATTTCTTAGCCTTTCTCCAATTGCTTTGTGGCATTAAGTTGGCGACTCCAGCCTCGCTGTTATCTCCAGACAGCAGCCATGGAAGTAGGAGCCAAAGTGTGGAAAACACAAGATCCTGTCTCAAACGCAACCTCAGAACGGAGCCTTATCAAATGCCAGGTATGCCTCAGATGCCTCAAATAGGTTAGAAAACATAAAAAAACTGCCATACAAGTGCTGTTGACATCTGTGAGCAACTATCTTCTCTTCTGTCCATATATCCCTGCTGATTCACATCCAGAATCACTAAGGCTCGAGCTTTACCCAACATAAACTGAGCGAAATGCAGGTAAACAACCTGTACAAGTCACTAGACCATCACAGAGACAACACATTTTATTCTCTTTCCCATCTAAAAGGAAAAGTGCGGTGTTTTCACATTTAGTAAGGACTCACCGTCTCAAATGAGGTACTGCAGAACAAATCACAGTAAGGGTTTTTTTTCTATAATTTGTTTTGGAAACAAAACAAAGGGTTTCCCAACTCAAACAGTTTCCTGACATCCTCGGCACAGCAGAAGGAAGCATCCTCCTCCCCTTATCTTAGAGGAAGACGGTCTTTGTTCTGAACACAGTGGTGAGAATCTTTGACAACATCAAAGAGTTGCAGAGCGTTTCTTCAACCGGAGTGCTAATGAGAGAAGACCATCCTGCACAAGTGTGATTACAGCAGCTTCATTAAGGGGTGAGCCGATATCATGCGCTCAGCTCGGGAACTGCTGCCTTTGGGAGCTCATCTCCTACACAGAACTCAAACTCACTGAAGATCAGGTCTGTCAGCGATGAGTGACTGGGTTAAAGTACTTCTCTGATGACTTTTGATCTTGTGAAAAAACAATGATGAGTGGTTTCTATTGTAAAATCTTCAGAAGATATGGCAAGCATAGCGAAAGACGACTACATGTAAGATTAGTATCCAACTAAGGCTGACAGTAACTCCACTACTCTGGTGCAAATTCCCTCAGGGTGAAAAGATCCAGTGTGTGCTGCTGAGCTGTTTATTATTGCCTCGAGAGCTTGAGAGTTATTCACTCAAAACAGAAGCGAATGGGAAAAACAAAAGGGACTCAGTTAGCATTACATGTCACAAAACATAAACTCAACAAATCACCAGAAACCAACTGAGAGCAACAAAGAGGGTAAATGAGAACAACTTGACCCTGAATTTCATTCCTTCACTGAGGGACAACAATAAGAGTTTATTTCCACCACAGTCTTCAGCCGCCATGCATCACAGCATCCAGCTGCTGTATTTACAGCCTGGCCAACCTGCACTGATATTGTTATGGATTATTCTGCAAAACTGGTTTTGGTAATTTATCGTTGTTTACGGTAAGTTTAATTGCTTGACCTTTTTGGCCATGTTTGTGTGGAAGTCTGTGTGTGAATGAGAAGGTAAACAGGACATGTTCATTTTGCAAAATTGCAGCATTTTTACAAATCTAATCATAAAATCTAGAAAATACAGTTACCAGATGAGTGATCACCTGATCACACTCACTGACCCACATTACCTGCTAAAAAGGCTTCAAGCAGAATCAGTTAGTGACAACAGATCTCCACCTTTTGATATACAAACCATGATCTCCTCCCCCTCTTCTTCCTCTAAATGGGGGCAAATAATTCAAGCCTCCATTCACTTCTCCACCCTCATCCTATCTTGCTGTAATTATTTGAGTTGCAATAGGTCTCCCATTAAAATTAGCAATGTTTTATGGTAATTCCTTTTGAAAAACCCTGTTGCTGAGGGACATAATTATCTTGATTATTCAGGCTCTCATACCCAAGATGCATAGGGCACAGCCTCCCGTTTGCTTGGGGCCATTCCTACCCACCAGTGGAAATAATTGAAATGTGGCAGATGTTTAATTATTGCTATTTTAAAACACAGTACATCGTAATGAAGAGTGTATCGTTCTAACATTACCAAGTATGATAATCACATATTTCATACGGGCTGAGAGTAATTATTTTCTTAGTAATTTAAATGTAGAACTAGTGAAATGTTTATCAAGTTCATGATTCATCACACAGAGGGACGCCTGAATCAATTCCAGCTGGCTGCAGAGCAAAAAGAAGTCATTCTAGTCTCCTTTTTATGAAGACACATCCACGACTGACACTGAAATAGCAATTCAAGACAGCGGCATACAGCGCAGCAGAATGGAAAATGTCAAACTCAAACATTACAGCAGACAGGAGCAGAAAACACACAATATCATACGTGATGATGTATGATATGTGCAATAGCAAGGCAACATGATGGATCTGCAGCCGGTTTTGAAAAAGACTTTCCAGCAGGACACCAAAGGAAACACACTGGCCTGATATGATCTGGAATTCTCTCAATAACAAGGGCACCGGTCTCAAAGGACATCATCTATTATTCATCTGAAGATCTTCTGAATTAACAATGAGATAATCTCACCATATATGTTTTACATCATATACAGGAAAACCACTATTATCACTAAAAATGTCTAATTTTCTTGTGTGATTATAATTAGAAAGGAGACAAGTATATGTTGCACAAAAGTATTATTAACACTTGATTTAAATGGAAATAAGGTAAGACATCTTGTCAGATCCATCTAGTCAGTCATCTAAAATTAGAAATTCAATATAGAGAGATTCCAATTGATTGTAATTAAAGGGGAAGTAAGCCTGTTGTGACACAAAGTGGAACAAAATTAATATGTTCCTTCATTACAGTGAACATCGGCACTCTAGTTTATTTTAAGCAACCCTACAGCCAACGTCCTGCTGCTGAAAATACTCACTAACCGCTGAAAACCGTCTCCAACGCACAAACAATTTACTCATTTTTGGGTTAAACTTGTTAAAAATGACACTTCCACCTGTTTAGGAATTTTTTTTGGCCTTTTATGAAAAATAAATACATATTTGTGACCTATATTTATGATTTATATTGTTAGAAGGAATTAATGTGCTTGAGGTCAATTAAGGCCTTTTCAGACTGCCAGCCCAGATACAATTTTTGGCATATTTGAAGATTGATTGATTTTAGAAAGAAAAAAAACAAATGCGATTTGGGTTGTATCCAGCCACATTTGGAGATGCAATTCCAATCTGATTTCTATAACTGTGTCTCAGTCCAGATGCTCTGGCAGCTAAAATTGGATTTCAAAGTGTATTTTTAGTAATTTTACTGTATTATTAAAGCAGAGCTTTTCCAGCTGAGCTGCATATGCAAGTCTGGTTCACCATTAAGCCCTTTCCATATCCCTTTCAGAAACTTTGTAATCCACCCTTGAACTGCAGTGTCCTCTCGGAGACTTAGTACAATAAATCAATAATGATAAATAAGGCACTAAATCTCTTCTGTGTTTTGTCAGAATGACAGAAACTCAGCATTCTTATCTTTTAAGATCAAAAAGATCTGGCCATCAGAGACTTTCACACTTCAGGTCACTACTAAAATATTCTCATCTTCATATTAATCAGCATAGCATTAATTAAAGGACCCCACGAAGGTGTCCATCTGTCTTTGTTCTTGTGAGGGCAGATGTCTCTCACCCTATGGTCCACCTCTCACCCTCTGAGCCTCCCTCCTCTGAAGCAGCTCTTTTAATTAAAACATTGTAGTAGGACTGTACCATGTGTGTAAAACCCCCTCTTTCCATTAGAGGAGCAGGTCGAGCCCAGCATCAAGCTGAAGTGGATGCACAGGGCCTGCCGGGACGGAGATATGATAAGAGTAGACAAGATACAAGTACTTCACTGCGGGGTGGAGTGAGGACATTGAGATACGGCCAGGGTCCAGCTGTCCCTCCCTTAGTGCCAAAGAAAACATTCAGTACTCAGGCAAACAAACAGTACATTTGACAAATTTGCTAAAACAGAATATTCAGGTAATTATGAAAGCCCACAATGAAAAAGACAAAAGCAGGCTGTGATTTAGAGCAAATCTAGACTACAGCAGAAAAGTACAGTTCATCTTAGTTTCCTCAACACTGATTTCTGTAGAATTTGTCTGCGCTTTGGCTTGTCAGCCGGTAAAACAGGCAGAACTACAATATCCATCACGTTTTACAGACATTTCAAACAGAGAGTGACAGCAGCACGTAAAGTCAGACGGCATACCCCGCGGCTCTATGCTCCTCTCGACGAGAGGGAGCCCCCTGAATCAGCCACAGAGATAGCCTGAGTTCACATCTGTACGCTCGTTGGTGTAAATGTTTCAAACAAGCTATATATGTTGTTATTATGTGACATAATTATTATCATGGATTCTTAATTAGAGCAGTATTCAAGGTCTTATTAGACAATTCCAAGTCTAATTTGATATTAAAAAATGAACAAAATATCAGGAAAACAGACGGATACAGAAAAACACACATAAAAGTCCTCTCTCTCTCTGGGCAACCTCTAGCTTACCTGGTCGTGTGCGCAACCCATATGGCTAAGGCTTCTGCAGCGGCCCAGATTCAAGTCCGGCCTATGGCCCTTTGCTGTGTGTCATTTCCCCTTCTCTCAGACCGTCCCATCATTAAATGGAAAATACCTGAAAAAAAATCAAGAAAAAAAGAAGTTACTTTCTCTCACCTAACTGAGACTGGCTTAAATGCCTTGTTGATAAATTGTAAAGCACATTTCAAATTAAAAGCAGTGGAAACACAATAAAACTGTCTTTGATAGTCTTTCCACTGGTTCATCAATAAAACACTCATTTTGGTTGAAAAAACTCTTGACTCATTGAGTAAAATGTGAAACTATACTGGCTTCACATGTGGTTTATCCCAACAGACTCTCTTTCTGCCCACTGAGCAGTAGCTGTCACTCATTCTTTTGAGACAGACTATTAAATTAGCAAAATAAAATGGCAAAAATAGTCCCACAAAATCAAAATCAAAATTAGAAAACCAACAATTTACTCAGCCAATTGCCGATAGCCAGCCTAATCGCCGAGCGTAACTTGAGTAACTAAGTTTCCATCAGGCCTCATAGTAATCTTATACTCCGAGGTTGTAATCGTGGACACCAAATGAGTAAACTGCATGGCATCATCATACCAGCACTACTGTGTTTGTGTGGTTCAAGTCTGATTAAAGCAGACACTCTCACTTAGTGAGCATATCAGCAATCACTGAGCAAAAACACTTTCAGTTGCACTTTTATTCTTCCAAATTAAACAAAGTTTAAGAGGTGCATTTGTGGCGGAAAAAGATTGACATTTGCATTAAATTGGTCTGAATGCAAATTGTGCTGATAACGTGAACAGACATGTAGGTGTTACACAGCAATTGCATATGGGACAAGGTTTGTGTGCAGGTTTTTTTCCCAAGAGAATGCAATTACAGAACAATTTACACCCCCTCATTTTTCTATGCTGCATTTATCTTAAGCAAAGTGCACTTGGGTTGAAATGAAGCATGGCAATGGTCTCTGTTTATGAACACTATCAAAACACACCGGAATTGTCTGCCATATGCTCTGCCGTGCTCAGGTTGCCCATCAAAATGACTTTAAATTAGAGCGAATTCATCCCTCGTGTTCCTATTTGATTTGGGCTTTCACTCCAAGTCCACTTAGCTCCAACAGATCACCGCTAATTGGTGTTTTTTCTCTTGCCAGGATGGCGGCATCATTGCTGGAGCATCTCTCATTACTTGTTGTTCGAATGTCTACAAGACATGCTTCTGTTCAGCTGTTAACATGCACGCACAATACCACATTTAACACAGCGGCCCATGGAATTGTTTTCCCACTAATGCTTCTTTGGATGAGTAACTGAAGAGCGAGGGTAAATCTCCTGAAGTGGTTATACGTCTACAAACACCATTTAACAATGCCTGATGAATATTCAGAGCTCTCTTGCCCAGGCAGGAAATCCCTATCAGCCATTTTACAAAGTATAGCACATAATTATGCCACCTCTAAAATGGAGATCTAACGCCCAGTCTTGTCTGATGCCCCCCAGCTTTTAATTAACTAAATTACTGCATACTTCTCCCCCCATTGATTACTGCTATGGGGATTGATTATTTCCCCACCAACACACACACACAGAGAACTGCTGCAGGTGAGAAAACTAGTTCTAATGAGAACTGTTTAAACTGTAGAAAATCATGGCAAAATGAAAGTAAAATATAGACATTGTGTGGTCTCCAGGTTTCATCCCACTGTTTGACCTCATTTGCAAATGAAATGTGTTACAGTTTTGGTAATGGGGGTAGAAATGTCCTCTAAGCACAGACAGAGGACAGATGTCCAGATATAACCACAGTCTTCGCCCTGAATCACTGTGGGGTGACACAGATCCACAGCACACAGATTAGCCGTTTATGACTGCATGTGGTGGAAACCACATCCACCCCACCTATGCTGCTGTTTTACTTGACACATGAGGTGCCAAAGCTGCATCTATTGTCCTTTACAGAGATGGACATTTTGATCAAGAGTGAAATTGAGAGGTTAAATTGAGTAAGACTGGATGGAAAATTGCTGGCAGTGTTTCGCCTCCTGGTGCGGAGGGAGTGTGAGCGTGATCATTCAGCAGCACTTCCTCTGAGTCTCGAGTTACTGATCAGACTGGTTCTCCTCTCCGCCTCTGCTTAAGGTCCTTTGCAATTTTAAGAAGCATTATTATGAGCTGAGTAATAGATCTCAGCCTTCAACCACACCTTAATTGAAAGGTAATGATTAAAGGCCATTAATCAAAGTCAAACTCCACTTGCTGTTACACATTTAGGGAAAAAGTTAAGACAAAAGTCAAGACAAGGTATTTTATCAAGATAATGCACAAAACCAATATGTAGAAAAGAGACTATGAGTTAAATAGTTGTAATTCCATGCAGGAATATCTCATTAACTGCATGCTTTGCAATGACTCACATCATCATACAATGAGACTGAGCCTGAGGCTTCCTTTCAGCGAGCTGCGGGGCTCATGCTCTCTGTATCACTCTAACCTCATAGTCACACTGAAAGGCTGACAGGACAAGCCCAAATAACATTTTAAAAATTTGTAGTCCAATTAAAATACATAGCCATGCACAGGCACAAACCTCACTTTTCCACCTGTGAAACTCCCATGGTGTATCGACCTATTGACTTTTGTCTTGTATCAGAGGACACATCAGCTGGTGTCACAACCGTCCAGAGGCTCGATGACCATTATCATTTTCATCCAACAGAGCAAATGCTGCAGCTGTATGCATATGGCACCTTTTGTGACATTCAGAAGAGATGATTTGCAATCTCTCCACCACACTGACATTCAACAACATAGGCTCCATGTTAGGATAGGATCTCTCTCTCTCGCTCTCTTTTTTTTTCTCCCTCTCTGCCCCCCCTTCTTCCCCTCTTGGGCTCTCAGAGAGATGGTGCAGGCTGCGGCTGCCACAGCCCTGCTGTCAGACTGCCATAGCAGCATCTCTCTCCCTCTCTCAGCCCATGGGGTACAGCTGACAACACATGATCCTCAGAGCCAGACAGCCAGCTCGAGCACAGCGAGAGAGCCTTCAGCTAGTGCTGACATATTCCAGGGCCCATTTCAACAGATGGAGTTTTTACAGGTACCGTTTGGGGTAAAATACCTCGCTTGAGGGTACAGCATCTGGTCCATCACAAATTGGATGGTGTACCCCCATCTACCCGCCTACCCCCCCTCCACCTCACATCTTCAACCCCTTTCACCTCACTATTTCTTGCCTTTCTCCTTTCCCATTATGTAGTAGATAGGTACTGTCCATCAAAATAAACACAACATCCTTGTGATTAGAAAAGCCCTGCTGCAGAGAACACGCAGCACTGTGAAGCATTACTGTGTTGATTCATTTTCAGATAAAGTTACAGTCCATAATTTCTACCAATATCACGCACTGAACATCTCAAGCATCGCATCAACAGATACAATTCAGTTTCACTCAGATTTTTTCTCTCTTCTGCTCGGCTAAGGTCTACGACATGACACAGTGTTAAATCTCATTTCCGCAGCAACTTGAGCCTTGTGGACCACTCAAAGTCTCCATCACTCACGCTGCGCTCAATAACCTTGGACTCATATTTCTCTGGCAGTGATTTAACGACTTGCAAAATTACATTGCGGTTGGTTGAGCCTGTGTTGATGTTGATATCTCTACTCTTTACTGTCCTGTGACCTGTCAGTCTACTCCTGCTATTTATCATGACTTACGCCATGACACATGAGCAACGCCCAATCGGCCATTCATCTCCCTTTTAAATAATATGTGCCTGGCCAGGTCCAGATCAGAGGAGCAAGGTGAACTATGAGGTTTTGAAAACTGCAGCCGATGAATTACAGCCATCGAGGAGTTCCTCTGAAGTTGTGCCACCAAGCATCTTGCTGAAGCCTGACGGGCTGTAAAACGAAATTTACACATGCGAGGCAGGCACTGTGGTTAGATTAGTGAGCTGCTTAATCCTGTTAGATGGAATTTATGTGTTACAGAATGCCACAAAATTACCAATTTCTTATGTAGGAACCGATGCCAATACAGAGCTTAATCATAAGAAGACACTAAAAAAGACCAAACAAGAAACAGACTTACTATTGTAGCTTAACTACTTTTCACACTCCTTTGTTTCATATGTCACAGAAAGGGCTAAATTGGAGGTTCGCTGCATAAAAATACAATTGAAGAGAGGGAGAAAATCAATATTTGAAGAGTCTCAGTCTGTGCATTTTAAGTAGTCTATGAGAGAAAAAGCATGCATATTCCACCACGTCTGAATTATTAACAATTCTATGGTTTGTCTCAGTAATGTTAGAGTATAATGACAGGAAAAAAGCAACATTAACTGTTGGCAATAACATGTATTTAAAGTCTCAGCGAATGGCATTCATTTAACGGCAAAACATATGCATTTGTTGTGAAATGTTAATAACTCTTAGAAAAACTAGGGGCAGTTAATGTATTATCAAGACTACTTTAAAATACATCAGCATACAGGCCAGAACTAACACATAAAAAAATATATTGATACTGTTGTTTATCTTAGGCCAACACTCCAGTTTAGTGTAAATGTATGCAATTCTGGGAGCATTGCTTCCACTTGATATCCCCAGTGACTTCTTATTTATTTACTCACACTTATCATAATTCAGTCCACACCACTCCTTCGTGGTAATAACCACATACCACATATTGCAGGTAATTAATTCACTGAAAATATGGCGCAACAGCTAGAATACATGAACATATACATTACAATATGCATTCGATGATACACATTTACACTGCGACATGCTGTGTGTGGGCATTTTGATGGGCCCACCTTGCACCTGCCAACATGATTTTGTACAGCAGCGAGGAAATTATAGAGGAAAATCATTGTCACCATAATGAGCGCCTCATTAACATAGCCTCTGTTTTACAAAAATCTAAATTTTACTGTAAAGACCCATAGCAAAATGAATAAACAATATGTCTCTAAAACCACACAGGAATTATAAAAACTGAACGACCTTTACTTTAAAAAATGTTTATTTTAAGTTTGTACTGTGGCTGTGAATTAGATCTTGCAGACAGGATGAAAAGATGAGGGCTGACAGGGTAGGCAGCAACATTCCAGGTCCAAGTCTGAGGCATGAATATACTTAGGGATTCAAATTGGTCTAATATAAAGAAATCCATGGCATCTTTTAACAAAGACAGTCCTAATGTTGCAGCAAAATGTTCTTTTATTCCTTTGTCACATCTGATGAAGATATGATAGGCAGTGCCTACAATGAGATTAACGCTGATATGACAGCAAGACAATCATGGCAGACAAATGGCCTGTAATTCAATCACTGGTGCAGGACATGTCATGTCAGCCAGTCTATTGACTGTGACAGGCTGCACGAGGTGCTGGCAGACCTATATTGACCCGGGGCACACAAAGTGCTGATGCATCATTGTGCAAATTAGAATGAGACTGGTCTCCTTCACCTTTGACCAACAGCTTAGCAGAGGCAGACCTAAAAATTCAAAAGACAACACACTCATACCGTTTTTCACTAAAATTAGTGCATGTATGCAGCTTTTATAACGCTGTAAAATGTGTAAAAAATAGGTGATAGACTGCTTGTCCATTGTCAGTAGATCAGAGCAGTGCACATATGGCTCTGCAGTAGACGAGTATGGCTTTCTGTTTTTGTTTTGTTTTTTTCTCGTGTGTCATGTTTGAAGACACACAGGCAGGAAAACAGGTGAGTAAACAGTAGAAAGCAGCATGGAGACCAGTGAAAAAGTTATGGTGGTTACTTCTTTTTTGTATATCTTACTTATTCAGTCGCTCTTTCAAACCCTGTTTAGACAAAATTTTAAACAATATTCAAGTGTTGGTTGGATGGTGACAGACAATATTTTGAGGGTGTCCATACTCATGAGTACTGCAGAATAAATATCCGTGACTACTGCAGAGTCATACATCCCAGGAGTAAATGCAGATTATAACATTTCCCATTAAACACAAAGGCCACATATTAGCTGGTGTGAGCGGGGGTTTTGTTCAATGGTAATGGTAAAATTTTACAACACTTGGTGCCACATCGACATTCATGTGGAGTATATTTGACACTGGCCGCTGAGTTTTGCTCTTGGAGGTTAACAATCACAACAAAAAATAAAATGTCTTACACCAAATACAACACAGAATACAAATACGACCTGAACAGCAACCTATAAGAGAACTGTTCTAGTATCTACAGGAAATTCAAATTTCAAAATTTCAGTTTCCTTAACAACCCGTGTTAGTTATCTCATTTATCAACTACTACTGCTAAAGTGCAATACCATTCATATTAGTAATACATTTTAGGCTCAAAATATTAAAATGAAAAATGAGATCCTATATCCCTTCAGTTCCCACTCTCATCACAGCTTGGATGCATGCACAGCCACGCCAGATCCAGATGCCATTCATTAAATAATTTATGTCCGGCTGAGATGAACTTTGATTTAATTGATCTGGGCAAGCCTGGTGGAGAAAAACTGATGGGCCACAATGTTTGGATTCGATTCAAAACTGCGAGAGAATCAGTGTGTCCAGAGGATTTATTGAACACATTAGAGCAGGAAGCAGAAACAAGAGCCTCTCACCAGCATGACTAATACCATTACAAAACAAAAACCGTAGTTTGTGTTTAGGTAATTACTGTTCGAACACAGTGATGGACAGAGTAAACACTGTTGATTAACGCCCACATCCATCCACCATGATAAAACGCACGGCGTCACTCGGGCTATTCATTTTACTGCCATCTAAGCCCTGCTGGTAATTGAAACATGTTTTGTCCAATTTTTTTCTCTTTTCCTGAGGCACAGCTGAGTCTGATATACATAGGTGCCCAAAAGGGATAGTGTGTGTGTGTGTGTGAGTGTGTGTGTGTGTGTGTGTGTGTGTGTGTGTGTGTGTGTGTGTGTGTGTGTGTGTCTGAATATGGAGGGGAGGAGGGAGGGTGGGGCTCAATCATGGAGAACTCTTAATCCATTTTTTTACCTTTGTGCAAAGACACTTACAAAGGCTTTACCAAAAGGACGACAGATTGGAAAGTAACAAAGAAAGGGGTAAACGTAGGCGGGCACCAGAAGTGACAGACTGCACAATACTGCACATGAGAATGGGTGAAGGTAGGTGGCGATACCTGTGCCATGACACCTCAGCTGCACAGCTTGTATGAGGCAGGTGTTGCCAGCCTCAGGGGTTGGACCGTCTTTCACCTTACTGTATTTGATATTATTCCACCGCCCAATACGTGCAGAGCAACACAGACACCGTGCACACAAACATGGGCAAACAACCGTACACACAATGAACAGAGAGGTGTATGGGGGTGGAGACATAGGCAAGGCGAGCAAAAGAGAAGGCACAGCACAAAAAAAGCCGCTGCTGCTTGTGTAAATTGGCTGTTGCTGCCTCCTCTTTGCCAGATTAACTCCACAGGGCAAGGAAGGGGAGGGAGGGAGGGGAAGAGTGCGAGTGGGGGGCTGGGTTCAGTCCTTTCATCAAAAGGGCCTGTCTTTCCCCCTTTCTCTTTCTTTCTCTGTGTGAGGGAGTGCCAACTCCAGAGTGGGCAATCCATTCTGTGATTGCATTTCAAGAAGTAAAAGCTACATTGTCTTCGCTGGAAATCACACCTGACAGAAATAATAAGCTTTGCCCAAAGTCTCAAACATTATGCATCAATCACACACAAAACCACATTCACAATTTTGCTTAAATCTAGTGCAACACAAACAGACTGCAGGATTTGTATGGAAGTCGACCCAGTGGATGCACTTAAAGCAAAGGCAGAGCCCTGGAATAACAATGAATTATATGCATCAACCTACATCTTATTATTCCAGTTCCAGCTCCTGTGTCCTATATTTGGGCGTGCTGTTTCCAGGCCCTACGGCCAGGATGTTTTAATCTCTTGTGCCTGGCCCGAGGCCATGAGGCCGACCCTCAACCCTGAGAGACAGGTCTGCTGACACTCCTCTACTCTCTATTGTGAGGCTGTCACATCCCTCTCTCAAATCCCCAGCCCACTTCTGTCATCTGTTCTCCCCTGAGTGGGTGTAATTACATTAAGGAGTCAATCCGAGCTCAAACTTCCTCTACCCACATCTCCATCCCGCTGCATATCTTAGCATCAGCTTTTCCATGATCCTGACCTTGGGCAATAATGATGACCTGTGTCCAAGGGACTGTTCCCCATTAGCTCCAAAACAAGACTTTGCTCACCTCTTCTAGAGAGTGTAGTCTGTTCCCCTCATTACACAATCACTTTATATACAGAACAACAAGGCAGCACAGCAGCGTGATATTCCTGCTTTGAACAGGCAGCCTAAAAGGGGCTGACGTAAAAGCTTATTCCTGGAAAAAAAAGGAATTACTAATCATTTGTCTTGCTTTTTTTTGTGCGCCATTTCTTCAATCTGGTTCCGTTAAGGATTTATCTGCAAAAAATCTGTTAAGCTCCAGTCAAAATTAGATAAACATGGACCACATTCATGTCTGTACAGATGAAAAAGAGATGTAACATATTAAATAAGACATCGCCTGTGAAGCAGTTATGACAAAGGAAGGTTTAAGTGGATGTCAATGGCAGATATCTGAATATAAATCTTGCTATAAAAGACAAGTCAAAGGCAAATGGAGATGCAGCCACGCTAGATAAATTATGTCTTATTCAATCCGGAGGGGTTGAAGTTCACCATGTTAATCTCATTTGGGAATATTCACACAGCTTGATAATTGCTTTAGCACCAAACCTGTAGTTGTAATTACATCACTTGGTTAATACCAGCATTCGGCTACTGTTAATCAAATTTTGTATGAAGTGGGTGAGCATTGCTCTAAAGTTGTCTAAATTGAGTTACAGGCTATCGTTTTCAGCAAATTCGCCTGGATTTCCACGTCTCTTAATGGATGATTTGCTGGTGTGCAAAGTCCCAGAGGAAATCAGAGCCTGATAAAACATGAAACTAAAGTGACAAAAGAATTGCGGCATCAAAATAAAACATTAGTCATCTTGGTTTTACAGCTGCTTTACAATGGAATATATAGTCTTAATAATAAGCTTTTCATCTTTGCCTCATTATATATATATCAAAAAATAGATACAAAGAATAAACTTGTTAAATGCTGTAATACAATAGGTTTTAGATTGCAGCTTGAGGTTATTTGACACTATAATGAGTTTTATATTACAGCATCAATAGTCCTTTGGGCTACAACAAAACATTTGACAATAAAATTTTCATTCTATTCATTCATCTCTCTTTCAATTTTATGCAGCTCTGGTGTTTAAGGGATATTTGTTGTTCTTTCTTGTATGTTTGAATATAAAGTAATGTAACAATATGACTTTATAAAAAAAAAAAAAGATTTCAAAACAGTAAAATTGTTGCTGCCACAACTAAAAATGCACATTTAAATGTAATTCTAGGATGGCTGAGGAAATACTGCTGTAACAGCTTCCACTTTTATGAATTATCTCCTGAAAGATCAAAGTGTTGCAGCCCCATGTTCAATCATGTACAACCTTACTGAATAATTCTCCATAATTCTTCGATTGATTAGGGAGGAGAAATCAGTCGAGCGTATCTGAATCATCTTTAGCACCTCTTGTTGCTGTTGGGGAGTAAGGGAAAAGAAGAAAGAAGTTCCAGCGCAAAGCAAAGGCACCATCCCACTCTTCTCCTAATACATATGCTTCAAAAATATTTATCCATCCTCTGTCTTTGCAGGGAGAAAGAAATTAATTTTGCATGGATTTACTCCAAAGACAAAAGTGCCAGGTTTGTGAAGTAGGCTGGCATTGTCGTGCCCCCCAGAATCCACTCCAGACCCCCTGCAAGGAACCTCGTCTGAAGTTTCTTTGGGAAGAGAGGAAATGCTTGCCTGCCTCATCGAGGACCTACTGCTCCATATTCATGTGTAGATTTGGGAGGGAAGACTCACTCATCAAACACGGCAAAAAGTCGAACTCAGAGCAACTCCTTTTTTGGATATGAGGGCCTGTTTGATGTTTGCAGGGGTGCACTGTCATGGAAAAACTACAAAATAACAGGCACAGCAATGTGTTCTCTTTTGTGGTGCAGAGAATTAGTCCCCCTGTAGTTAGTCCCCCATATCCATAAAAAATAAAAAACTTTCAGCACGACCAGTGCTTCATATTTTGGATGTGAGATTTTGGTCACAGTGGCATTATGCTTTTATATAGCTATCTATTCATTTTGTAATCAAGGTGTGCAAATGGTTTGGAAATATTTGTATTTGGAAGCTGTCAAAATGTAATTTTAATTATATGGTATACTGCACATTTTGCCAAATGCGCAAAACAATATAAAAGGCTGCATTTACACTGCCTGTTCAAAGCGGAAATATCACATCATTATGCCGCCTTGCTGTTCTGTATATAATGTCTACACTTAAAAAACAGGAGGTTTTTTGGTTTTTTTTTCAGTCAGTCAGCGTACATCTGGGGACATTTTAATTCCCAGATGTTCATTCATCTCTCTTTCAATTTTATGCAGCTCTGGTGTTTAAGGGATATTTGTTAAGGGATATTTGTTAATTCCCAGATGTAGCAGCAAAGTAAGCACACCTCGCTATTATGCTGCTCTCCGCTACAGGCTGCTATGGACCCAGACCCAGGGTGAGTCTGAGAAGATGAAGGTGTCTGCCCAGAGACAAAGAGGCCCGGCCAAGCTCCAAAATAACGTTATCTTCTGCCTTCTGCTTAGAAGTGGTAAAATTTACAGCTCACAGCAACTTAAGATATAGTCTCTAGCTCAAAAGTTAACTTGGCTTGTTTATCATACAACATAAATGTCAATGTCACCCTAAACGTCCCACAGAGCCCCATTCAAACTCTATATGAAGAACTAGGAAGTAATGGTCAAATGTACATATTGAGCAGCTAAATCTGATTCGACTGAATCCCGTACAACCAAGGTTGTAACAATTCACTCAACTCACGATTCACGATACTAGGTTCACAATATCATTTTCTCACCAATACAAATAAGAAACTCACATATTTTCTATCAATTTTTAACTGCCTTGTGATGCATAGTTTACATCCCTACGTACAACCTTACCCAATTCATAATACTGCAAATGCAAAGGCTTTCATTGGTGGGTCACAGGCTCAATCAGTGTACTAACAGGTATTTACTTAAAGAACAATATTCAATAACTATACTGTAGTCCTTGTCACATTTAGTGTGATTAATAATCCATTCTTCACAGTTTCCCAAACAAAAATACACACTCATGCAGAGCTGATGCTGGATGTGCATGTGAAGCTGCTTTACCTGATTTAGGCGTCTTCCTAAAGATAACAGCAAGAAAATGAAAAAAAAAATAGAGTTTAAAGGTTTAACAGATGACAAGAGTTTCTACTCATGGGGCGCCCAGTAGCTCACCTGGTAGAGCGGGCATTCGGTTCCACCCTTGGCCCTTTGCTGCATGTCACCCCCCCACTTCTCTCTCTTAGCTGTACTGTCTAATTATGGCCAAAAAAGACGTAAAAAAAAATCTTTAACATAAGAGTTTCTACCCATCTACAGGAGGATTTTAGATTTTATAAATCAGTGGTTTTAAGATAAACATACACAAAGTAGGTCAATTGCATCAATATAGCCCCAAATCACAAGTTTGCCTCAAAAGGCTTTGCAATCTGTATATACAACACTACAAATGCAGCACTACAAGCTAAAAAACATGCTTGAAGGTAATGTATGCGGTGAGGTTGGAGGATGTTGCACTGCAGTGTGGCAGAAGTTGAGCCAGGAGCAACTTTTTGATGGACAACCCCACATTTTTAGATGCGGCAGCAGCAACTCTGCTTTGCCACTGCCGTGGTCTCCTTGAAAGAGAAAGCGTCTGTGTTTTGTTGACGCAGTGCTATTGTGGCCCCAGGATACACACGGTATGTTCATGTGTATCACGAACCAAAGGCATAAAGGTTTGTACAGTATTCAAGAACACTACAGATGGTTAAAAGGTCTTTCTAAAAAGCAACAATACACAGCAAACACTTGTGTGTGTTTCATGGCTGTGTATGGCTTTGTCGCAGAGGACAAGAGAGGATGGGGCTGGCTGCCAACAGACTGTCAAAATGCCCTCAGTGCAGAGTCCAGCTGCTGATTGTGCCACTTAATTGGGTTTAGCTTTTACCATTTTTTCTACACAGAGAGAGAAAGAGAAAGAAGTTTAAAAAAAAATCTGGTCAAACAGAAATCAATACGGACAAATCTTTACACTTCAGTTTAAAAACTATTCCGTGTGGGAATTAAATGTAGAAACTAGCCATGTAGCTTGGAACAACTACCCACTTTTTTCATTGTTATTACATCCAATCATACTGTAGTTCTGCAGACTCTGACCATCATACTCAAACATCTCGGGGCAAACCTTGCAATCCACTTAGTACGGTTGTTGAACAAAAGTGGGTACTGAGGGTTTAATATGCCCCCATTTTTCAAAATGAAAAGATGTCAAAGCTTTTCTTCTCCATGCTGAGACTGGGGAGTTTTCTAGGGGCTAAAGTCTACTGCAGCTGTGCATGAGTGCCTGTCAACATCTCAGCCAAGACAAACTGTGTCTGCATGTAACTGCATCCAGCCTTGTCACACAAGATGTTTGAGGCTGTTAACGCCGCTACACAACTGCAGAGTAATATAGGACCCAATCAAATCTGCAGAACAAGCAGCTAACCAAGAACCCAGTGTTTCTCCTCTCAAGAATTGTTTGTCTTCTTGACGTCTGCCGCTTGATATCGAGTTACCTTCTTTATCAGAGCATTTGGAGGTTTTATGGTGATGTGATTTATATGAGCTTGTGGCACGTTAATGATGCCAGGGAGCCTTGCCTGCCATCCATATTCATGAACAACTGTGTTTGGGGAGCTGTGGAGATGGAAGGAGGAGGAGGAGGGACTGCCACACGTCCGCCAAAAGTCTCCCGAGCACAGAGTGTGTTTGGTGGAGCTGCTGAGGCCTCGAGTTCACATGCCTATAGGCAGTGGCCCACCTGTTCATCCAAACTAGTGGCATTCCCAGAGAGGATATCCATGATCACAAACGAACAAAGAAACAACAAGCTGTGGTCTGGATATTCAAATAGCAACTGCCAAACTTTAAAGGGACAGTTCACCCCCAAATCAAACATACATATTTGTCCTCTCACCTGTAGGGCTGTTTATCATCATCTAGATTGTTATGGTGCGAGTTTGCGAGTGATGATATCAGCCATAGCGATGTCTGCCTTCTCTACAATATAATAGAACTACATGGCACTTGGTGTGTGTTGCTTAAAGTGGCAAAAAATATATATTTTAAAAACTTAAAAGCAAAGTTTCTATCCAGAAATTATGACCTGGTTACTAAACGTGCATCTACCCATGGAGGAGTGACTCGTGACAGCAAGAGATGTAAACATTTCTGGCGTCCTCCTCAGCTGTCAAATTAGCTAGCTCAGTGGTGCTAGTGAGCTAGCAGTAGATGAATGCTTCCTTCTGTGTAGTGATACAGTTGGCATGCGCCATTCAGAAGAAAGAAAACGTTCCTCCATAAAACTGCTCAGTAAGAGATTTGTGGATTATCTTGAGTAACCTGGTCATAATTTCTGGAAAGAGACATTGCTGCTGAATTTTTCAAATGTATTTGTATATGGCACTAAATGTTCCTCTGTTTGGAGCCTTCCTTGTCACATGAGGATCCAGTTAATAGTGCATTACAGTGAAATATGAAGCAGAAAACAAAAAGCATGTGGGTATAAAATAAATAGCTCCTCTGCTTCTGTTAAGACTTTTTTTCCTATAAATAGTAAAAAACCTAAAGTGATGTGCCATAATCATTTGGAATTACAAACACAGGACATGACACATATGCTACAGTAGGGAGATGTATTATTAAATCCTTACAACCACCCTGTTAATCCAGTCACAACACATCTCTCCAAAAATGCAAAGCCAGACTGAAGGATGTAACCCTGCAGTTTGCAGTTAGAGTAACTGCTTAATTAGAACAGTAACACACAAAAATCAAGCCTGAAGCTTTCTGTCAGCCAACTGGGAGAAAATCAGCCGACTGCATCTCAATGCAACAGATTGGCCAAACTGGGATCACTGTATAATTCCATATTCAAAATCAGCATGGTAAGCACATCTCACACAAATTGATGGGTTCCCCAGAATGGGCACTAAAATGTTCAGAACTCCAATGTGACTGTAAAACACTGATATTACACATTTGCCTATTTAAATACTTAACTCCGAGGTCTGGCGTAAATGTAAAACCACCATTCATTCTCATCTATATCAATAGAGAAGGCAGCAGGATTTCACGTCCTATTAGCGATCATGACCTAATCAATGAGCTGTGCCTTAAAACAGTTGACGGCTAATTACGAGGGCAGCTCTCTGTGTGCCATGCCATTCAGGTAACCAGTGGTAATTAAAGAGGAGGAAGAAATATCTGTTAAAGGTTGTTCATAGCTCAGCAGAGGCAGTGCAGAGTGAATTGCATGGATACTCCAGGGCGAGGCCTAATTTGCTCCTGAGCAAATCAATAAAACCATTTCATCTCAGTTGCTATGGAGCAACATATACTAAAACACAATGAACATTACCTTGGGGAAATTTGCACCAGGAATAATCTCACTGCTGCCGTTTTGAACAATGTCTTGTTTCTTCATTTGGAAAAGAAAGAGGCTGAGCGTCGTCAAGGACATAATGTTTTGTTCTATCCTCAGAGGGCTTTCCATCCAGTTTCATTACTGTAACAAAGAGGACCAAAGTCAAATTACTTTCTTGCACCACAGTACAAAATAAAAAAACAAGCACTTTGTTGTAAAAATGCCGGCTAAGCACACAGCGTTATACATTCTATGATGCCAATCATAAAAAGCAGGCTGGTTACTCGTCTCTGTGATTTTAATACCTTTGGGATCTGCATAACTCAACAGGTTTCCATATGGGGCTCCACAGAGAAATATAATCATAAAAGAAAATAATTAGCAGAGTCCTCCTGTAGAATAAAAGTCATCCATGAAGCTTTAGGGGATCTGTGCAGACACACACACGTGTAATAGTTCCTCATCACTTCAGAATAAGATTTCAGTATAGAGCTACAAACTTTTCAAGTTTCCTCCAAGCTTGCTCATAAACTCTGTCAGTATTTTTTTAAGAGTTCACACTGTGTTTCAGCAGTCCTGCTCATTACTGCAGTGGTGAGAGGTCTTTTGCTCAGGGTGACAAGAGTGGATGTGTGTTTCCCTGACAGGTCACAGAGGTCATACTTTAAAGTGAACTAGATGAAAGCTGACGTTGAGAGTTCAAGCAGCCGAGAGACAACACTGTTGACATGGAGGCAGGGATCGGTGGCAGCCATACGTTTAAACTGTGGACAAGGGTCATCATGTCGAAGTGTCAGCACATGAGGGAGGGGCAGTCAAGAATGTCATATCTCACTGTGTTCAACTCCAAAAGTTTGTCACACAAACTGAGAGAGAAACTCTGTATGCCTCACCTGTTTCTACTTTGTCTAATGCTGTAGCAAACAAGCAAAGCAAAGAATATCCTCTGCTAAAGAGGCTGACGGTAAGATCACAAATGAGATATTTAAGTATTAGAGTACATTTTTTGAATATAAAAATTATAAAATAATACAAAATTTAGTAGTCCATACCAATACCAGTGAAATTCTTCAATTCTGAACATCAATTTCATACCATGGTGATAAAATAAAACAATTAATCCCATGTACCTAAACATACATCCCTTTATTAAAAACATTTTAATCAAATCTAATTTAAATTGTATTATTATTAATCCCTCGTGAGTTGCCATCAAATGCAAAGCAGTAGTCTGTGTGGGTTCATGCAATTTTGTGGGTGAGGAAAAGTTAATACGTAGCCTACAGTATACTGTTATATATGTGGCAGACTATTTGTCCCACCCCTCCTCCACTGTGATTAGATGGCTGGCTAAGAAGTGACAGTGATGAGTGCAGCTTTCCACCCAAAACTGAACATTTATCAACATTTGGAGACCAGAAAAAAATCCTAAACGTGCAGCACCAAGCACAGAATAGACACTCAGCACCTCGTCATGCTGCTGATATTTGTAGCATAGTGTAAATATGCAGCACTTCCATGCATAGAATTCACAAAACACGCTGGCCTAAAGAAAAATGCTTTTCTACTCAGCAAGTGGAGACAGAGCTATTGCTACAGCTGCATTTGTCGCCGTCTTCCACATGGTGTTGTTCCTCTTGCTTTGGCATTTAACGACAGACTGAAACACTTAAAGGCATATATGATGCCCCCTGGAAGAACTGCATCCTCCATATCCACTATATATACAGTACTGGAGAAAAATGAGTAGGCTTGTTTTTAGAATTTTGGCATCGACTTCTTACTGAGGTATTATATCTCGTGATATTCCTACTTTAAACGTATTTTGTTAAATACATTCCCTTTTAGAAAATGGATCAAATGTGCAGTAATTCCATATCCAACCATTAGAGAGCATGACAAAACACCTTGTGCAGCTCTTTCTAAGGCATTGTAATAAAAAAGATGAGCTACTCTAAGTATTCTGGTACATTGTTTCCTTGAATAGTGCCAAAATTGTTTCTATTTCAACACGATTTAATGAAGCCCAAACCAGACACAAGTAAGAATGATCCAGTTTATCAGTGATTCAGAGAACACATTTATTCTCCACCTTCTCCTGGCTATGAATGAATAACAGTAAAAGAGAGGGGGGATTGTACAAGCCTGCCAACCAACTCAAATAGGCAAACAGCAGGACACACGATCCCTGCCAGACAATCCGCCATCACTGCAACTGTTGCCACAGCGCAGAGCTGCCAGCCTACTTTTGATTAGTGAGTGTCTTGGCTGTGATTGGCTACAGTATGAATAGTGAGGCAGAGAAGGGTCTTAAATGTTGTGTAATTAACCTCTTCACTTGCACATATTCCACTTCATACATCACAACTACTGACAGCCTCCTGTCAGCAACCTGCAGCAATCACGCTCTAATCTGGGAGACAGAGAGGGAACACAAAGACCGTGTTTGGGCTGTCACCACCGCGGTGCGTCTGAAACTGTCTGATGAGACAATGCACTGCAGCTCAGTGTTGACAATGAAGGAGCCCCTGACTGCTGCGATGGAAAAGCTAAAAAAAAAAAAATATGCCTCACAGCTATAATCATCATCATCTACATGTGTAAATGAAAACAGCACACATAATCAAAAGGTGTGAGTGAGGGGCAGATGAAAGCATCATGCATAGAACAAGGCTTTGTCTGATTGGTGGATTAACCCAGAGGTTGGACCATGACAGTTTGATTATACTTTTTTAGTCATGGTAAAAACAGGCAAACTGTGAATGCAATGCTAATGGTATCACAATACGGGAAACTACAATGAGAAAATTACAAAGGATATGGGCAGAACATAATCAGAATAAATATTATTATTACTGCAAGAAATTGTCCTTTCTTTCTGAAAAGAGAGAGCATACAGTGCTGCAAAGATCTCCAATCACATATGATATGTAATTTTGTTCACGTGGTGTGTGATTTAGTGTGCGACAAGGCTACTTGAAGTTATCATATAGACCAAAGAACAGTTTGAATTTCACTCTTATCTGCCAGTTTCTAATAGACGTCTTCTGCTGTTTTTGCGGCCTGCACACAAGCCTTCAATCTAGTGTTGCCAAGGCCAAAGTAAGCAAACAAATCAAAAGAGCATTTGTGTTAAGATACTTCTTGGATGGATTTCTCACACCTAAATGTTGTTTTCACAAAGGCAGAAAGCTCAATCCAATGCATGAGGGTTTCTGAGAAAGCAATCACAGCCTTGAAAAAATCAAACTCACCCCTTTAACAAGGTACACAAAATGATTCTTCTTGGTAAAAAGAGAAAGAAACACGTGTAATTCTGCTATCCAATGAGGACTACAAATTCAATTCATCTTGCCAGAAGCCATAACCAAGGCCTGAAATCACATTAACCTTGCATTTCATAAGTCACAGTTTATCTGGTAAAAGATAGAAACTACAGCACTCTTCCAACATGAATTGATGTACCCACCAAAAAGGACGGGATATAAGAAAAATAACGTGCCGATCACAGCAAACTGAATGCGAGGTCATCCAAACAGAGAGACTCTTTATGATAAAATGCATCTGCAATCTGCTGATGCAAGTCATCTCCCACACAGCCTTTAAAAATGCAATCTTAGGTGCTAATCTTTCCAAAACTATTTGCTGTTATAAGTAATTTCATTTTAAAATGAATGATTGCAGAAGGGCTGCAAACTTCTGGTCAAATGGTCAATATGTTGCTGTCCGACCAGATTCTCATTGGTTGGACAATCGCTGGTGTTTTCTCATCACAGCCGTGTGTCCTCCAAAGTGTTTCTTTTCCCAGCTGGAAACGGCATTTATTGTTCAGCACTTGTATTTGTCCTCTGTGACGACTGGTCATTGCATGACTGTCCCGCCCATTCTCCACAGTGATTGGATGGCTAGTGACAGTGACGAACACAGCATTTTACCCAAAGTTAAGCATTTTTCAACTTTCTGTCGAAATTTAGAATTTGGAATAAAAAAAAAATTCCAGCACAAAACTTTATTTAAATGCCTTTAACAAACTTTCAGCATCATATACAGCAAGTTCCCTGCAACTTTTTTTAATAAAGTTTAGTGAAAATTTAATGAAAAATAATGAATAAAAATTGCTCCTTGAGATTTTACAGATTAGAAGTTTCTCCCATTCTGACACTTTCTTTGCATGTATTGCAGGCTGCCTTCCCTGGTGTTGGCTGAATGCAATACGCACACTTTTTCGTTAAGTAATTTTATCGGCAATCATTAAAATAAAACAGAGTTGCAGATAATCGGCAAAATGCCAAATATCTGCTCCCATAAACGGCCAGACGGACAATCTGTCGACCCCTAACATTAATTTATCATTATGGATTTATTTTACTGAGTCTCCCAAAAAGACACCACCACTAAAGGCTGGATTATAAAGCTTCTGAAAGAGATACAATCACATCAGATTCCTTGTTAAAGCGGTAAGATGGCTATCGATAGCTTCTGGGCTAAAAGTAGTAAGTCTCTCTCTTACATGAAGTGTTACAGAGATATTTAATGTTAGCAACACTATGCTGTATATGACATTGTCAATCCCAAAGTTGTCATCTGTAGTTTCCAGTATGTCAAATTATTCTCATAAATCCCACTTAATGCTTAGTGGTGGGACAGATTCACAGAATATTACACTGGACATAACACTTATTTTTTCACTCAAGGCATTCCACTTGTCTGAACACAAAGTGCATTTGCCCTCGGCAAGTGTCAGTGTCGCACTCTAAGACAAGAAAATACCTTTGGTGGACACACAACGCTACCAGGTAGAGTGCATTCAGTGCACTGTGGCAATTTAGGAAATCTGGATATAATGTGCAGACTATTTCCCTCATCAACCTATCGGTTAAATGGTAGCAAGAATTTCAGACAGCTAAGATTTTCTTTTGTTGAATGCAGCCCAAGATTGCCGTGAGTAAGACGTGCTACCCACTAAACACAAGTCAACACAGTTAACTCCATTTAGCATTAACCACATCAACAACATCACATTCTGGCCTCTACAACATTACATATCTAGGCTGTCAGTTTGACTCTTGATTTCCACACAGAGCACAAAGGTACCAGATTAAACACAGTAAAGACCTGTCAGGAACAAGCCTTTTTCCCTGTGTCCTTGGGTTACGTGTCGGCTCAGTGGAGTGGGGAGCCACCCTGTAGCCCCGGTTCGGCTGTCCACCAGATGGCTGCTGCTGGGAGCCAGCTAAGAGCCTGCCTGGTGGCCACTGAAACTTAAACGTAAAGGGGGCTGCCGGTTATGAAGAAACGTCTTCAGACAGACTAATTAAAAAGGTCTTTTTCATCACGCCTGCCCATCTGTTAAGAGAGCACAACCTGATGGAATGGCTGGCTATTCAGTTTCACTGTGCAATTAACAGCAATATCTCAGTGAGCACTTTTTCTGGAATTAAATTATTTAGCTTCTTCTACGGGAATAATGAAATTTTTAATGGCCAGTTATCTCCTGAGTGCAATTTGTAGATCTTTAAAAAGGCTGAAACCTTAAAGAAAAAAACAAAGATCTGCACATGTGAACACTAAGTCATTAACCTGACTGCAGTGTACTGCAACCTACTCTACAACTGATGTAATCAAGGACTTTACACTGTCTATTTTTTCTGCTCAATTGTGTTGAACCCTTTTTTTTAAAATCATGAATATTCATTGCGCATTAACTCCTCACATCAGTATTACAAAAGCATTTTTAAACAGTGTTTCTAAACAAAGCCTTTATGTAAATCAGCAGTTATCTACAAGCAATCTGGACCGAGGGACTACAAGACCACTGATAGAACAAGGTCAAAGCATGTGGTGGAGAGAGTGCTTCTCCTCGTCATTCTTTGACAAGGTCAGTGTATTATGTACGGACCAAATGTAATAAATGAGCTGGCATTCTGAATCAAATACTGCAGGGCTGCATGTATTTGTACCAAATCGTCATGGTGGGTGGGTCACAATTCGGTGCTCAGAAAAATTGGTTTGTAGCAGTGTTGCCAACCTGGTGTCTTTCTCGCTAGATTTATTGACTTTTCAGACTCTATTAGCCACTTTATTTTTAAAAAGTGCTAAAGTTATCAAAGTCTGTAAGTCTTCTGCCATTAACAAGGTGTCTCACCTCTTGATGCACCAAGCAGCAGGTGTTGCAGGGGCAGGGTACAGGGACGTCACTCACTGTGGGTGTCCGGTTGAAGTGAGTTCCTATGGTTAAGTTGACTCTTTCTCTCTGGATTGGAAGCACTAGAAAGTGCTGCATTGTAGTATAGTAACTCTCATCGCATTCAAATTTTTTTTTGAGTTTTTTTTTTTCTTGACTCTAATTCAACTAAGTTTTAATGCCTCCAGTAATGCACAATGACGAAACCAATATGCAAACATGACATCATTTGGCGGCATTTACTTTTTGAGCTAGAGCTACTTACTTTCATTGGAAAAGAGTCGGCAGCTCCGGTTTTCTAGATTGATGCACATAGTCTGGAGACAGTTTACAAGCAGTTCACAATTCAATCCGTTAGCAACATATGCTGAGGTTAGCACAACAAGCGGACTGGCTTTTTGTGGAGAGCAAAGTGCTACTGGAATATATATATATATAGTTTGGTTGTCCATAGCACACAGCATACTCTGGGCACAGACGAAGCAGCAGAACGTCAGGCGCAGTGAAAGTAAAACTTAACCTTTCATTGTGTTGGGCCCCAAAGTTTGCTTTCACTCTCATCCATCGATCTGATCAGCTCTGATGGGAACACAGGGTCAATTATCTACACCGCGACTCAAATTCCTGCTGTGGAAAAAAGTAGCTCAGAGCAGCCTTCACAGACCCACAAAAACATCTAAATTTAGAGAGGGGACAGAGAATGATAAATAAAAGGAACATACACAAGATAAATAAAACGGGGAGTTCACCGATCCCATAGATTATAATTCTGTAGGAAACACTGCATTGTCATCAATTCTGGTCAAATCCTGTGCAACGATGGAAAAAATAACAAAAAGACCAAAAAAAATGTCACGCTAATCCTTGCAAAAAGATAAAACATCCACCTCTCATGTGACTCATTCCTGCATCAGCTCCTATCGACTACAGAATAGGATGACACTGCCAGCTCATTGTCACACAGCATCAGAGACTGGCCATGCGTGAGTGCGCATCTTCATCATCGACACTCATTACCTTGATAGCTCGCAGGTCAACACACAACAGGCGGTTTGAACTCAAGACCCACATCCTGCTTCTCATTACCGTCCACACCAGATAGACTGGATGAGGACTCGGGGAGCTCAGTGACGGTAATACGAGGGGGATGATTCACATTACAGTGTGCACCAGTATGGTAAATTATTAGCCTTACATCATCTACATCATGACTACTTATAATGGCAATGCTTGCAAGGTCCCCAGCCTCTCTTGCCTTCTAGCTTGCTAAATTACACGCAGTAAACAAGGTTAAATCTTCAGTGATAGATCATTTCAAGTTGTCTCTGAAAGGCTAATTAATTCACTTTAACATTATGGATTGCGTTGGTTTGATTTACTGCCTTTGGCGTTATCTCAGCTCAGTGGCATGTTGTTGGACTTGTGTGGCCACCCATCCTGAATTTACAGTACCTATGGGGGGAAGCCTTCAGGACTACAACTCTTAAAAGGTTTCTGTCTTGGTGCAAAACTCCTCACACATGCAATCTGTTGTGTGGATGGAGATGTCAATGGTTACGACCCCCCTGAAGCACGACCAAGCAGGCAGAGAGACCGTGTGTGCGGGGCTTAAATCGTGCCTAGCCTCTGATAATTTAAGGACTTTTCTCCACGGCAGCTTGTTTTAATTACTGAGAATAAGTGGCAGCATTTGGTCAGGTTTATGGGTCTTCTTCAAAGAGCAAGCTTGGTTTAGACAGACCAATCTGTGGGACTGCAGAGCTGTAAATTCAAAAAGTGAGCGACTACAAGCACTAACAATGCCCAGGGCAGATGCTGGCAGCCGAACAGAGACAGAGGGGGGGTAAAGAGAGTTCAAAAAAGCCTGTTTTACTTTTATATGTATGAAGCTATTCTGTATTCAGTCCGGCTAAAGACATGAGGTCATCTACAAAAGTAATTAAAACGTCTAAATACAATTCTCTTTGAGAGATTTGGAGCAGCATTTGTAGGATTTAAACATCTTTCATGTGTCAAAGAGAACTCTTTTCTCTACTGCGACTCAGTTTTGACAGGAGAAACCACTTTAAACAGGACTGACACTGGAATGCAAGAAGACGATAATGGAATCAAAAGACAAAGACATGAAAAAGGGAAATATATCAAATGGATTGAGAATTGGGTCAGATTGGGATTGCTTCTGCTTTCAGAGAGGAGGGAGTCAAGTTCCAACACAGGGTCACTGCTGGGTTCGGGTGAGGGGTGATGAGGGGCTCCTGACTTCTCAGTGAACTCATTCCTGTTCGCATGCAACACCCAGCTCCCTGCTAATGATGAGAGCCCTGAGGCAAAGTGGGCTGGGACACACAGGGGCTGACTGTGCTCAGCAGCCATCAGACGTCTGCAGCAGCCTCAGCCAACTGTTTTCACTCAGACACAGACTTCCTAAGAGCAACGAGGTACAGTCTAAGCTGACAGGATCTTGAGTGATCTGACAAAAGGCTTTTGCTGCCTGCAAACTGAAGACTGACTAAAAAAGCATACAATTTCCTACTTTTTATTTTCCAGAATCGCATGTAGTGGCACATTTGATTCCAGCCCTTTGCACAGTAAACTCCACCTGAAAATGTCTTAACAAGTTGTCAAAAGGCACCAAAAACCACTAAAACTCAAAACTCAAAAAAAAAAAAAATCACCTTGAGAATGTGATTTCAAACACAGTGACCAGCTGGTGTTGCAAGTTCGCCAAATTAACCTCTTATGCTTTTGATCAAAACAGAATTAACTGGGAGGAGGCAAGATGTTATTGCACAGTAGGGTTCAAGTTCTAGCTGAACACACACACACGTCTCGAGTGAAACACGCAACAGGACTCCATGTATCACACTGAGCAGAGGGCCCTCCTGATACTGGCAGTAATTAATCACTCTGGACCTGCGCCTTCTCTTTTCATCTCATTTCCTATATATCAAACTCAGTGTTTTCACAATTTTATCTATTATCTACTTTTATCAATATGCTACTGTTGATCCAACAAGCACAGACAACTGTTTTTTCCCACAAGGATCCTCCGCAAAAATTGTTATTAACTGTTTGGGAGTTTAGGGAGTTACAGGGTTTTACACAATCCTTCAAGTTAGGCATTAATTGTTCTCAAAATGCTACCAGCAATGTATCACTACAAAACATATTTAAAAAATGTCCTCTATGACATGCAAGCATGCACCACCATCCAAAAAAATCATTAGAAATGGCAATCATAAAGTAACTTAATAAATCGCCATTGCTATATCACTGTGGACTGTTACTGTTTTTGTAAAGTGTTAGTATTTCATAAAAAACTCATTTTATAAATCAATCATCAAATCATTTTAAAAAAGCCATTGAACAATATGTCATAACAAATTCGTGCCCTTTTCCAATGCTGCCCTCAATCCTAAACTGGTTCCCTAAAATGACACTCTGTCATAAAAACTTTGGTGCGCCCCTGATCTACTATTTTTGTTTATCAAAATGCTCTAAAATGGTCCGTTTAGATGATAAGTTTTTTAAAAAATTTGGTCCGGACCCTCCTGGAGGGTTGGTTGCAGAGGGCGTAGGCAAAAAAAAAGGCAAAGAGCAATTTAACAAGCCCTAACCCAGAACTAAGCAAGAAATAAGTAAAAAAAAATTAAAGAAAATTTATATGAAAAAAGACAAGAGAAATACTTTAAGAAAGTGCATAGTGTACATCATTTTGAATCTATTAAAATAAGTATTATAAATATAGTTATGGGGATAATTTCTAATAATCTCCCCACTGCACATTTTCAAGTAATTTTCTTTTAAATTTTTTTTTCTGACATTTCTTGCTAAGTTGGAGAAAAACATGTTTTCAGAAGAAATTAAACCAACTTCCTCAGGATTCAGAGGTTTAATGTAACAAAATAAACTTATGCTTTACTGGCACCCACTGTTACCTCTTTCCCAGACAGGTTTAACTGCATTTATATATAAACTATTTCAGTGTACCTCACCTAAGCACAGAGGTGTTTTTTAATGGTAAGCTCTCTGCTCAGGCTTAAGTTGGACAGAGCTAGCTAACACCAGGTCTAACGTCCTAAACGGTGTACGCTTATTTTCTAGACAGAATAACCACGTTAACAGAAAATAAAAACGTATGTGTTAAACTTACCTCAGCGGTGTGTGTGTCGAGGTATCCAGCCGATATCGCCATTGCTGCCCCAAGTCAAAGCTAGTGATGGATGTTGTTGTGGTGCTCACTCAACGCTAAAATATAATATTTGCACGATTCTGCGGCTACGTGTCTTTCGTGATACAACTTCGCCGTTAACTTGTCTCGGATAATCCACAGAAGACGGTGTAAAATGTATTTTTTGTTTTCTTTTTTTACTGGAAAATAACCGTCCACGGTGTGTTCAGGTGCACCAGGAGAGTCAAACAACAGTCGGACACGCCCACACAGTCCTGAGCAGAGGTCAAAGGTCGTAATATAAAGTTTGATCCAGATTTAAATATATTTTGATTTTTTTAGGTAACGTGTGTTAATATAATAACTTTTTTGCCTGGTTATAAGTTGATTCAGAATTGGAGATAAAAGCATTGCTGTGAATGGTTTTACACTTTTTTTTTTAAATTTTGTGCAAATTTAATTTAAATGTAGCTTGATTGTTGCACAATCTGCCATGTGCCTACAGTAACATTTCACCCACTGTGTTGCTTTGTATCAAACCAATGAAATAATGTGTTTAGATATTGCATAAAGACAGAAGATGAAGATGTGCAAAACCAAGCAAGCTACACCAGTATCAGTGTGTCAGGCAGAGTGGCAGAGTGGCTTCCAGGGCCCCAAAGGTTTACTCAAAAACCCCAAATCTTTTAGGTTTTGATGTACCTTCATCTTTGTAATTCAAACAACATTATATGCTAATGTTGTTCATTCTACTATGCTATTTCACAAAGAAATCTAATTTATCTGAGTTAATGTTCTTCTGTTGGTCTAAGACCACATTTACTGGGCCTTTTGGGGAATTGTTGTTAAACCAGGTGATTATGGGATGGATCCAAATGTTAGCTGAACATTAATTCTGTGAACTCTACTCCAGCATAGTGCATCAAAACTAGGTCTCAAGATTAGTAAAGCTGTTTACACCTAATTCCTACCCTTATTTGACTACTTGTAGTATGTAAATTAAAAATAATAACATCAGACAATTTTTTTCCCTCTTTTTAGGTAGATGAAAATGATTCATCGTGATTCTCAAAGTGTGTTGTATTATAATTTTAAAAGGATGAAGACAGTTGGAGTACAATTAGTTACAAAACAGACTCAAAGGGATGATTTCCTTGGGAATTATCATATTTTCCCAAGTGATGTACAAGTCAGTTTTAAATTATAAAGCCAGATATCACAAATTAGTTTGCTGCAGAAAGCTTTACCGCATACACCATCCCTCTGTCCTTGGATGGATCCTTACAGCAAATAAGGAACCTGTCCCCCCACCCCCCAAAAATCCTGGACCACCCAGGTTTGGTTGACGTCTGGCGCCGACCCTGGTTTCTGATGCTGTATTATTTAGCATTTCATTTCTTATGTCACTTAGGTTGTAGCTTTCTGTTGTGTATAAGAAAATTAATGAAAAAAAGAAGAATCAGGCAGACTGGGCATATGACTGTGGGAAGACAAAAATGTAAATAATTGGATTTCCTAAGAAGATTGCAGACTAACAGGAACTGCTTTCAGCCTTTTCTTCTCTGTAATGCTGTGAAAACAAAACAATCCTATAAATACTGAATACGTGAACCAGGGAAAAACATTCAACTCTGAATCATCAGTAAGAAGAAACATTTTATTCACAGGTACTGTAAAAGTAAAACACAAGCTGCCGTATCATACATTTATACACAGGGTTTGAAAATCCTATACAAAAACAAAGATATTTGAAAATATGGGTTTTGATATGAAATATGACCTCACATATAATAATTTTTTTGGAAAAAAAGGTCTTGGTTTGGTAATAGTTATTTAATTCATGAGCCTAACCCCACATTAGTGAAAACTGAAGTTATTGTAAAAATTAGAATGGTAAAAATGGAGTAGAAATCATTCTTAAAAATGATTAAAAAATCTCATGCAGCATCTTCAGAGAGGGCCTGAGAGAGTACATCTTTGTAAAAGAAAGAAAACATATTTGTTACATAGAAATCAAACATACCAAAATACAACAAAGCCAGTTTGTTTTTTGTTTTTTTTTTCTTCGTAACAATCATTTTCAGCGATCATCTTTGTTCTCTCTGTGTCAGCCATTTGATTCATAACAAGCACATTCTGGCAGCTACAAAGAGCTGATATCATGATTGATTTTCCTAGACAACGTCCCGATCATTTACGCTTACTCACTGCACCATTTCACAGGAAACTAACAATTCTTGAGTCTTTGTTTGAGCCACTGGATTGTTAATAAAAAAAAGAGACAGGGGACAAAAAAGGGGCCAAACTGTTGCTGCCCTTAAAAGTCAGCATTGAGGTTCTTGCAGAAGTTGCAGTAAATGTATTGGAATGCATAGAGCCGAGGCTTGGTAGCGCTTGAAAAGGTATTTCAAAAGAGGCGAGAAGACTTGTGCTCACTCATCTGTGCCTCTTTGTCTTACAGTGTATAGATCGCACCCAGTCCAAGCCCATTTACAGAGAAATTGGGCTCACTGATGAGCACTGCTATCAGTGCACCCATTCATCATGCTATCCTCATACAGGCTAGTGTAGGGAAGTCTCTCAGGGTTGCATGACCACATACTGTATTGAGGCACCAGAGAGAATGGCTGAATCAAGAATAATCACACTATCCGTCACAGTGGCCCTCTGATTGATATGTTTTGGCGTAATCTCTCATTTTCAGTGAGATAAACACGGCGAGCACAGCTTGAACGAGCCCTCCGACGTAACTGCTGCTCTACCTTTGTGCATCCACTGAGACCCATTTTGATCAAGGCAACTGGAGGGAGAAACATTCACTCAGCCCCGCGAGCTTTCGCACGCCAGCTGGCAGGCGACGAGTGACAACAGCAAATGCAGTCCTTGATGAAGTAACATAGTCCAGTTTGAAAAATCTAGAAAACTACAGAACCAGAGAGTTAACATAAGGCGCAAGAGGCTGAAAGAACATGGATAAAATGCTGACTGAGGTTTGAAACAAGAGAAAAGGCAAAGTCTGGGAGCGCAATAACATTAGCTTATTGCTTTTTTCTTTTTTCCTCTTTATTTTTTTCCCTTAAAAGGATATTTGTACACACCACATAATCATATAAATACACTATACAATGCAATATAAAATATTTTTCTTAAAAGCATTATGTTCAGGGTTTGCTTAGGTATGCTTACGATACCCGCACCATATGAAAAATAATGACTCAAAGCAAATCAATACAAAAGGCACTTCCAGGTGTTGTTCATTGACTCTTGAGTAAGTGATGGCCACTGCCTTGCCATTACAGGCAACAGCGTTTGTGCTCACGTTTTTATTTCTCTGTCACGTCCCGGACAACGAGGCACTCTAGCTGGGTGGTTAAGATTTCCTCTGTTTTCATGCAAAGATCCACTCTCGTCTCCTCTCCGTCACTTGTTGTTCTTCATTCCAGTGCTAACTATAGACTGACTGCTACATTTCATCTTCCTTTGTTTTCTCACTTCCTCTTTTCTCCACCTCGACGTTCTTTTGTCCTCACACTTCGACTTCACGCAGTCCCTCCTGAGCACCAGATTTTGGCATGCTGATGTCAAAGCAGGTCACCATCATGACACGGGACTTGCATAGATTGACGCAGAACTCCAGCTCCTCTGTGGCCTGCGCCAATGCCTCCAGGTACTCTGGAGACTCTTTATCCAAATTCTGGTCTACCTCAACTGTTGGAAAGGAAAAAAAAATAAATGTTTGGTTACACAGTTTGTCACTAAAGATCTTTAAATGGGACATCAACTAACATTAAAAAAAAAATTTGCAGTTACTTACACTCTCCCATCCACTTGCTGGGGTCCATCATCAGTCGGGCCTTGGTGTCTTCCAGCTCCTCCAACAACACCTCATACTTTGCCCTCAGCTCCCTCACTTGCTGTTGCCTTCTCTCCAGCATCTTCAGCTTACTGTTAAAATATAGCAGCCCCTGAGAGAAAAGGAAAGGGTATTTAGTTACAGTTGCCTCATTAGCCCAGCAGACTTAAGTTGCTGAAAGGAAAAAGTCAGAAACAGCATAAAATAGTCGAACTACCAGTAAAAGTCAATCTCAAAGCTGGAGCAGGTAACTTTTATGAAACAAACAAGCAAAAAACTATTCATAACTGTTGAAACTGCTATAAATGGGACAGATAGTCTCCTGAATCTCACACTTCTCTACCTTCTCTATTGCCTTATAGGCCTTAATGCACAAATAAAAACAACCAATCAGAGCCGAGAAGTCCATACAGCAGCTGTCAAAAATGTCAATAACTGCTCGAGAACTGCAGTCATATTTTAAAACTAGGCAGTACTGATCAAATATGAATCAAGATTTTGTCACTAAATTGCATATTTCTCACCTAAAATGTTTTCAGAAATATATTTTAGTGTATTGTTAAGCTGTAAAATGAGAAAGTTGGTCCAACCAGTGGGTGGTGGGTGGTGGTGAAGCCATGCTGAATTAAATCCAATGTGGCAGCCAGGTCACAAACGTTCTCATTTTATGGATACACAGTATACTAAATTATGTTTCTGAAAATAGTTTAGTAGAGAGATAGGCAATGCAATAACAGAATCTTGATTTATATTTTTAAACGCTGCCTAGTGTGACAGCACTCCTTACAGACACCTCGGCTCTGACAGGGTGTTTTCAGTGCACCGCGGCAGATTCTAGCTGATGCAGGAGCAGTACAAAAAGGATGAGGGCCATGATTTATTTAAAAGACTATGCGTCTAATTTTGTTCTTTCAGAGTTCTTTCTTTTCAGAGTACAGAGTATTCCAGTCAATATGACACAGAGTTATGTTCATAAAAGTTGTAAACTGTAGCTTAAAGGCTAACATTGAGAAACCTACTGTATGAGTGCCAAATTACTTAAATATGTTTTATAACCCTGGTCATGAAGACCACACTGTTTTTTCCTATAAAGAAACCAAGTATAATCAAATAAAAAGCAGAATTGTATTGTAACTGTGGGAATTGTTCAGGTTTTGTGGTGTAAAAATGCATATATTGTCCATGCTGATTTGTAATTTGTAATTTATTTATTTAACGGAGGACAATGTACATTAATCCACATTTAAACAAATGTAAATGCACCCAAGTTAGCTGGGGAGCTAGGAATCCTAAAATAATTTTTAAAAAATACAACATGATGTAGCCTAAGTGATGCAAAACAGCCTGTGCTGCTAATAATGAAACCAAAGTTATCATTAAAATTAGCTCACCTTGTCAACATCCTGGAATGGTTGCTGTAGGCAGAAACAGTTAAAACAAGTTAGCATATTAAAGCAGACATTGTATTATATTAATAGTATACACAAATGTATGTGAACAGCATGTTTATATATATTGGGGGTACAAGCTAATGATGCATATGCACAAGATTGCAGTGCTAATTTCAAAATAGTGAACGGAAAGTCATGGAAGGCCAATTTGTCATTCAGGCAGTGAGGTCAGGGAGAGAAAAATTGAAGAGCTTTTTTTTCTAATTGAAAGTAAATCAAACCACCGTCCAACTGATTTAATATCTTCTTTTAACAAATCCCTGTCTGGCTGCACTGAACTTGTGGGAGCAGTTAATGATCCACAGAAGAGGAGTCGGCTATAAAAAGCTATCAGGCGGCCAGTGATGAGTGCTAGTGGTGAGCTGATTTGGGCTGGTGTTGGGTGCCCCTGCATTCATCACACATTCCTTGACTAGTCTTCTCACGCCATCTTCTTTTTCCACACACATACACACACGCACACATGCACAGACGTACACATACTTCAGCAGCACCATCGTCAGCAGTAAGCCGAGTCATCATCACTCATATCCCAACCAATTAACCCTTGTCAGTAATTGTCTCCTGAACTCTTGACATTCCAAAGGAACGCTTCCAAAATACCAAGCTCTGGGAATCTGGACACAGACATTTAAACTGCGGGATTTGCCACTGAGCTGACTGAAGGTCAGACGTCTGAGACATATTATTACTGTCTTGTTCTGTAAAAAGAAACTGGGAAGAAGTGAGCTGAGATATTCCCACCACACAGGTCAGTGCGACACATCTTGAGCGCGCACAGCATCAATGTCGCACATGCAAAATATTGCTGAGGCTTAGCGAGAGGGATTCACGAGACCTTGACCCAGACATAACATCATCTTTAACAAGTTGAGCAAGATGTATCGTCATGTAGAACATGTCTGGAGTGACCCTCTGCTCACCTCTGTGGTTTCCTCCTGACGTCGCCTCTGGAGCCGCTCCACATCATCGATCTCATACACCTTGATCTCGAAAGGCTCCTTCAGAGGTCCTGACATTGGGGGCAAGTCCACCCACTGGCCTGCTGTGCCCACTTTCTTCCCCAGGGAAGAGGAGTCTGGCAGGGGTGCAGGGATAAGCCGCCTTCTTTGGAAGCCTACAAAGCCATGCGTATGGTCAGAACAGTTACGCTGTTGACATATAGTCGTAGTATTTGCTGGGATTTATGAGTAAATATGTATGAGTCACACTGTAAAGTGATTCAAGGCTTTACCCCAATGTGGTGATTGCATATTTATAAGGGTTTCATGGGTTGCTATTCTGTATCTACACAGCCCAAATAAATTCAAAAGGTTGGTTTAACGCACATGAATTCAAATGGTTATATATACAGGGTTACAAAAACCTGAACCAGGTCGCTGCTACTCTCATTCAACTCATCCTTTTTGATCACCACACAGTTCGAAGTAGTCTTGTTTGGAGCATTCATTATCATTTTCCCATATACTGTATGTATGAATAATGTATTTTGCTGATTCAGGAGGAGAGAAAATCCAATGAAACACCAATCCGTGTTTGTAATAAGAATGGATTCATAAAGTTATATCCGCTACAAGGCTAATTTCCTAGGAGAGGGTGTTCATTTCTGGATGCTATTTCAGTATGAGCTTCACAGGCACGCACTGAGAGATCTCACATACACTGCTATTACCAGGGTGATATGTGTGAATATTACCTGTACCTGCATTGTGCAAACCCCCGAATTAGTTTCTTACCATTTGCTCTCTTCTTGGGATACTTGGAGCTCTTCGTTCTGCCTGAAGATGACATGCCGCTCTCACTCATGGAGTCGTGGGCGGAGGAAGCGCTGCCTGTGGCCTCACTGTCACGGATCATGCTTTCATACCCACTGCTGCCACCACTGTGGTAGAACAGAGCTGTGCGGCCCATGGCTGGAGGCAGCTCGCCGCTCAGAACACTGCTGTTGTCGCTGCCGTGGCCGCTGCTGTAGCGCTGAGGCCGCCTGGGTGCTGTAATTTTGCTGTACGGAGACGGCAGCATGGCTATGGGGGCTTTGTCATCGCTCACGTTCACCCCGCTGTCATTCCCACTGTCTGAATCTCCTGAACCTCTCATGTGTTTGCCTGATATGTTGCCTGTCGCCAGTTCGCTCACACGGCTGTTGGCGGCCCTCATGGCCTGCTTGGTGCCCATGATGGTTCCTCTCCCTGGCTTACTGCTAACAGCAGCAGCAGTACGTGGAGCTGATGTCCGTCCTGATGGCGGGAGGTTGGCGTTGGTATTTCTGGTCACAGGAGCGGCCAAAGATTTGGTGGAGGAGCTTAGGCCTTTGGAGTTGTTGACTGACAGTGAGCGTGCCTTACTACCATTGACTGCTCCTATTGTTCTGGGATTAACAGAAGCTTTTACCTGACCAGGTTTGCTAAGACTTCCTCCACTTGGGGATGATGGGCAGGTAGCTATCGGAGAGCTGGATGAATTAGGAATACCAAATCTAGGAATGGACTTGCTGGATTTGCCACTGCTGCTCCCCAGACTTGCCCCACTATTCTCCCTACTAAGCGCAGCTCTAGAACTCGATAAAGACAGGCTTTCACACCTTTCCAGGGACATCTGACTGCCGTAATGCTGTCCAGCCTCTCCCCTAGGCCCTCTGGCCTTCAGGCTGGAGGTAACTTTGGCTGTGTTGAGGCTGGAGGTTTTGAGACTGGTAGAGTCCACTCTGTGACGTACCTCGAGCTCATCCTCCGAGACAGCTGCCCTCCCTCCAGAGGCCCTTCCTGCTTCCCCATATGCTGACTTTAAGGCACTTTGGGGAAGCAGGATCTTAGTCTTGTGGTCAAGACTGGACTTCCTCACTGGAGGTGGGGGAGGTGAGGTGCAACCAGGTTTAGGGAGGTTGCTCACTTTCTGTGAGTTAGCCTTGTTGTTTTTCCCCAGGGAGGAGTATTTAAGGCTTGTGGTAGATGCGATAACATCTTGGCTTCCCTTGTAGTCTGAGGAGGAATGGATGACGGGCACTGTTCCCAGGGTGGTGGCACCTCGTCTCAGCTGAGGCATTTTGCTAGGTGGATTCTTATTGGCTGACTTCTCACAGCCGTCGACCACCCTCTGGGATGAGGTAGACCCCTGCACCTTGGGTGGGCGAGGTACACTGTTGCTGGATGTTTTGCTAGAGGGGATGCCACTGGGGGGATTTCGGAGAAACTTGCTGGTGCTGCTGGAGTCGGAAAACTGAGGCTCTGCATGGTTGTCAACACGCTGCCAAGGATCCCCCTGCTTTGCCTCTTGCCTTGGTGGCTCTCTACTGCTGCTGCTGCTACTGCTACTACTATGAGAGATGGATGAGGTAGGTTTTATCTTCCTGGGAAGGCTGGAGTGGACTATGGAGGGGCCCTGTGGGAGCTGGGAGGAGCTAAGTGAGTGAGCTTTAGATATTTTGGATGTGAATCTGAGGGAGCCTTTGGCTGATTCGGGAGATGGGGGGCACTTTGTTAAGGATAGTTTGCTTGAGGCGGCACTATCACTGTCTAGTTCGGAAAAACCAAATCCACTGTCATTTAACGAGTTCTTGGCATCTCTAGGAGAGGATACACAGTGGAACATATCCAAGGAGTCAAAGTAAAAGGCGGCCTCTGGTCCCATGTGTTTGGCCTGTGGAAGGAAGACGTCCGTGGAGTGAGCCCCTTCACTCTCCAAGGTGCAGACACTAACCTCACTCAGCCATGAGCTGATCGATGAACCCCTGCTGTCTATACACTCCATGGCTCCCTCCTGGAGGGGTGTCACAACTGCGATGTTCACCTCTGATCCTCCTACAGCGGACGTATAGGCGTCAAATTCATCATTGATGCTGCTGATGATGCTGACAGGTCGGGAACCAGAGGCCAAAGCCTGAAGGGAGCAGTCACTGTTAAAGCTGATAATGCTGGATGGCCGACCTTTATCTACAATACTGCCTATAGACAGCTCCTCCACCACAGTGAAAACTAGCTCATCCTCTCCATTCAGCTCAACAGGCTGCTGCAACGTGACGGTGGCTCTGAGGATGTCCCGATCCATACACCTTTCCCTCAAGGTAGAGCGCACCTGGCACACCTCAACCGGCGCTCTGACCAGAGGGGAGGTATATGGATCCCTCTTTTTCACAGCTTGGTGGCTCATTCCCACAGGAGGCATTCTGGTGCTGGATCTTTCCTCGTTGTCAGTATTTTCCTTGATGCAGTCTCTCTGCTGTGCAGGTGTTGGGGCTGGTTTGGGCAAAGCTTTCTTGTTGAAGTAGACCTTCTCCCTCACCACAGGCTCAGAATTAGGCCCTGAAGCAGGTGCGAGTTTGTTAGTGCTAACTCTGCTTTCTGAAGCCAATGCTTTCTCACCATCAGCGCTGGTTCTGCACACATTTTGAACACTGTCTGATGCTTTTTCTGCAGGAATGCATTGCGTCTTGTCCAGTTTAGATTTAGTGTTGGGACTGTAGGACGGTTGTGTGGCAACAGATTTAGGGGATTGTTTGGGTGAAATACCCTCTTGGGTGTGAGAAATATTTGCTACAGTCTTTGGTGAAACAGAGCCTTGGCTCTCCTTAGATTTGTCAGTCTTGGGGCTTGCCTGGCCTCGCTTGCCCTCCCCAACAAATGCAGTGGGTTCTTCACTGCCGTCTATACACTCTAGCCTCTCCTGCAGCTCAGCAAATGTGTTGCATTTAAAGAATTGATCTCTGTCCAGCGGGCCCTCTTTTGCAGGCTTCTTCCTGTTCAGGGAAGGGATGATTGGAACAAAGGCAGGTGGGCCTTCATTGTCACTGAGCTCCCTGTCCGAGATTGCAGTTCCCCCAGGGCCCACGTAAATGACAGTGTCACAAGACTGTTCGCTACTGGAGGAGTAGTCTGGGTCACTGAGCATAGTGGGCAGGTCTGGGTCCAGAGCTACTGTCCGAGGGTGGAACGGCCGGAGGTGGGGTGGCCTGCGGATCCTCCCTTCCTCACAGGAACTTTCCCCTCCAGATGAACTGGATGCATACTGCAGAGCAGAGATAAAGCAGAAAACAATTTAGTCTTTACGGTTTTAAAAACGATCTCATTAAGTGATGACAGTAATGTAATTCTATCGTCTTTAAAATGAATGTAACAATCTCTCTTACAGAACCATTTCAATCCCTCTAATTCACAGTAGATTCAATTCTTAACAATTTCATGGTGAAATCAATCACAGGGCAAATATTCATTCCTATGACATTACCATTCGATATTTATCTAAAGGTTAAAAGTGCACATCAATAGTCACACAGAAATTAATGTCAATAATATAAATTGCTCAATGTGGACTGCATTATAATCACGCCTGGCTGGGACCAACACCAAATAAATACATGCTTGTCATTCCACCTAATTATCTGGAGCATATATTTCCCTAATCCGAGGGAATGCATTACACACTTCCTTGGGCAATGGTATTGATTACATGATTATGTGTTGAGGAGCTGAGAAAAACTAGCTCTGAGTTACCGCACTAATAATCTTTCATTTGCAAAAGCATTCACACATTCATTTGCTTAATAGCTCCAAAATTACAGGAGGAAGAAAGATTTAGGGACGTGAGTCGTGGCATGAAATATGATAAATGCAATCAAACTTGCACACGCACATTAGGACTGTAATTGCTCTAATGGCAACACTTAAATATAATGTTAAATAACAATTACTCTGCATTTATAAACAATAAGCGACATTAAAGGGAGCACAGTTATTGCTGGGAACATTATTTAGAAGTATTATAATTCAAGTAGCTAAATGCTTACGTTGTTAACTTGTAAAAATGTACCACTGGGTTTTCATACATTACTTATTTAATAGTTTATTACTGCATATGTTAAAGCTTATTTATCATTGTTAATCAGTGTACCTTAGTTTTCTTCTTCCTCATGCGGTGGATGCGGGATGCCAGCTGGATGGTGGTAAGTGAGTCAGCGTAGTTGGCAGGGGAATCGGAGATGTGGGCGATCATGGTGGTTCTGCAGTTGATGTTGCCAAGGGACTCCCTCAATAACATTGTCAGTTTGCTGTCCCTAAAGGGTGCATTTACGCTGTTATTAGCACAGCACAATCATATTTCAAAAGGACAATAAAGGTAGCTGACATGATTCCAGGAGGAGCCATTTTGAATCTCTGAGCTGACAAATACTCCTGTGACGAGTCATTAATCCTTACATACCTGAGTAACTTAAATATAATCCTCTGCAACGCCAGTGAAAGCTATTATATGAGGCTAACTAAACACACTCAATAAACAGTTACACACAGAACCTGCAAGACTGACGACACATGCAGCAACTTGCCTGAAACTATTACTTATAGATACAACTTCACAGGAGCTAAAACGCAGTAAAAGAAGACAGTAAAACTAATGGTGGTTTTCTTACCTGTATGGTACATGTTTTGCTCCATTTGCTAAAGCCATGATGACATTCCCCAGTGCGTTTAGAGAAAGACACAAGCCTCCCCCTCCGTCTCGACTTTTACTCAGGATCTTTTCACAGCTCCCCAAGTCGATGAGGTGCAGCCTGCTCCGTCCGCCTGACACTGTGCCAATAACAGAAAAAGAACCAGGTGAGCGCAGCGCAGACACTCCCTCTCTGAAGTCAGCTCCTCACGCACAGTGCCATGATGACAGGAGTGGCATAGCTCAGCCCACACTACGCCGGTGACTGTCAGAGCTGTCTGATTTATTTATGAGTAAGATTCTCACACTGGAGTGATTCAAATTGCAGCCCGGATGGTAAACTCCCACCAGATGTGTAATTCACGGTAACAAGGAGGCACATATACAGTCCCCTTCTGCTGATTTAAAATACAGCAAGAGGGAATTGGCTGTCATTGCTAAAATCACAGGGCTTCACATTGTTATGTGGGCGAGGGATGTAATTGCTACTGCAGCAGCAAAACATTAAACTCCTGTCAGAGAGGCTTCAAATCTTCATTCGCTCTTGACCAAAGCACATATACAAACAATTTTCCTTCTTGCAGGGGCCACAGCCAATTCATCTGTAAACGTCGCAAATAAGGGGCTGGGATAAAAAAAAAATATATATGATTATTCTTTTGATTGTCTATACAGTGTGAAAGAGAGGTCACATTTGAATAGTTGTTATTAGGGGAGAAAATGTTTAAATAAATTATACTGCAATTGCAGTTATTTTAAACACATATGCAAAAGTGCTGTGAAACTGAACAATAACCACATAGCACACTTAGCAGTTGTGTCGGTGCGCTGGAGCTATCGCAGAATTCCACACATCTCCCTCCGTAAGGCAAAATGATGGATGGTCACACAACACTTCATCCAGCTCGTTGTAAAATTGGCAAGTTTTTGAGTGTTAGGGCATTTTCACTAAAATAACCAACAAGTCCTGCATTGATGACACATTCCTTGTCGAGGATGCATCAGGACACGTTGGTGTTTTTCACTACAGAAAGATATGGTGTCAAATGTATCCCAGAGCACCTCAGCAGGCGGTTTAAGTGATTGGATCACAATGCATCTTTGTGGTTATTTACATTTGTATTTAGAACCACTTATGATCAGATAACCCAAGATGCATGTTATTACCAGGTGTAAACAGGCTCATAGATGTAATAATCTTATGGCACTAACTTCCTCCCTTGCCGCTCTTCTCCATGCGGTATTGGTAAATGTGCAGAGTGAAAAGCATATGGGAGTTGCGTCGCTCCTCCTCATCCACGTTGGGTCTGCTGGTGCTGCGTGCAGCAATGGCCGCATCCAAGAAGAGGGCGGCTTTCTCAGCTGTTGGTGCACGTAGCTCACTCTGATTCTGAAGCTGTGGGGGGAGGAAGAGACAGAGAACGGGGTTAGGGAGAGCAACAGGGACCACATAGGGCTTGAGAAAGAGGACAGATGTGAAAAGGATACCAGAGAAAAGAGGGGAGCCAGTTAATTGGACCCCGGCACACATTTCTTGCCCATTAGATTGGGTCTCGGGGGCGATTAAAACAGCAGATATGCACACAGAGGGAGGGGGATTAGGAGAGGTAATGGTGGAGCAGGAGGCAGGGGCACTTTGCTCACCATAGATGTGATGATGGTGAGATACAGAAAGACAGGAGGCGAAAAGGAGGAAGGAGAAGATAGAGAGAAGGCGGGGGGCATCATGAAGGGAGCCCACACGTGGCTGTTGAGAGGAAGAGCAAGAAGGAGCTTCAAATAACGGCTCAGCCTTTGAAGTCAGAGTCCATGCAGATCCCCAAAAAACAACATCTGACAGCAACACCTGTGAGTACCTTCAAACCTACAGTCTTCCACCATCCCCCCAAAACGATTTCTATTGTGTTGCAGAGGACTAGCGCTTACACACGGGTAATAGATGCTGATGGATGCTGACAGGAGAGTCAATACAAAGGTAAGAAGAAAGCCATCAATACCACAGATGGGTTTGGTGGAAATATAAAGTGAGGATTTGAGAGGCGGGTAGGATAGAGCGAGGCGGGCTGGGAAACAGTAAGAGATATAAAACACACTCACACACACACACACACACACACACACACACACACATGCACTCACAAAAAAGTCAAACATTTTTTGGAGAGGAAGAGGTTGAACATAGACAGATAGAGATCAATACTCAGGCAGACTAAGACTGTATAACCCACAGAGAGAATGAAAGGATCAGCGAACAAAGAAAGAGTCTCACCTGAGTGCCACAGATGGGATCTTCTCTCAGGTGGATTCCAGGGGACTGGCCCTCCTGCAGGCTGCCTGTGGACACCTCAGACAGCAAGTCCTTCAGCTCCTCGTCTTTTCCGAAGATTTCTACCGCAGACACTCGGACAGAGAAGCGCGTGCCCGTCTTTTCCTTGCGCTCATTGATGAGCTTGAAGAGCCAGGAAATGGCACAGGGCACAATGCCGAGGCTCTGAGTGGAGCTGTCCTTGCCAATCATGGTGTATGTCTTGCCTGGGGATGTGTGAAAAAGAGAGAGGGGGATGGAAATGGAAATATTGCCTTGTGTCTGAAAGCTGGCTACATTCACTATATGTTCAAAATTACTTTTTTCATCGAACTGTCTGGAACATTGGGAAACGAATAGACACTGACATTGGATATTTTCCGACGGTTATTGTGTTTAGAAAAAATTAATAACAGCTGATGTGGTGCTTTGAAAGTAATATCCAGTACGCGCAAAATAAAAAGAAAGCTAATCCAATGACCCATTTGAGAAGCAGTAATTCTGCTGAGAATTATACCTGGTGGAAACCGCAGCGAAAGGAGAGCAAGCCCTTCAGCCTAAGAGCACAGCCCAGGCCAATTACTAAGATTTTAATTACAGACTGAGCCCTGAAGCTTGGATGCAGCACTTTAAACCCCCCAATACTCACCACCCATTCCTTTCCTCCAATCTCCCATTCCTTGACTCACCCGAGTGCACCGCTAAGCCAATTGTGGACATCAAGTGCAGCTAACAAAGAGCAATGAGAGTTTTCTTTGGCTAACAAAGGCTCTTGTCTAATCTCTCGCCAGTGGAGAAGCTTACCGAGCTTGACTTGGCCGAAGCAGAAGATGCAGCCGTCTGCACCGTTCACCACAGACTGGATGACCTCAGCTACTGTCCCCGAGCACACCTCAGCCTGTAAAAGAAACACACACACATTTACAATTCAGCCACATTCAAGAAATACCATCAAACAGGCATACTGAGAACAATGAATCTGAAACAATATCCTATAAAACTAAATAGTTATTTGGCGTTGGTTGCACCCAAGTCACATTAATGGCTTCAGTATTTTTCATCGCTCAGCAGTGTACGCGTTTATGTGTTTGTGTGTGCTGCAACGTGTGGCTCATTTTTGCAATCTGTTTCAGCATGGGTCCTCTGGGGCGAGGCTTCTGCAGCGGAGGCCCCTTCCCCATACATCACACTGCAAACAAGGCCTCTAACAGCAGAACAGCTTGCTGTTACTGTTAGCCACCAGCAGTGCTGTCCCAGCGGCACAATCTAGCAGCTTGGCCTCGGCTCTGCGGCAGCAACATTTAGGCTTTAGCTATCAGCAGCTTACTTAGGAAAATACTTGCTCCAAGTAGGTGGTATGATAGAAGATATAGAGATATAATACTCTCTCATCTGCTCTCTTTGCTATTTAGAGATTACTGCACCAGGGGGAAAGCATTAAATTCTTGACCTCAGATTTCTTGCAAGTGACATAGATGCAATCATTCCATTAAAAGTCTATAGTGTTTGTTTTAAGCTGTGGAGAGAGAAACACTGCTCTGCTCCCAAGCCAGCATATAGTAAACATGTATCTGACCTTTGTCTTTGATCTCCGTGGGTATGCCTGCTGTGGGCTGCAGAGGGCTAAGGTTAGATATAGCTGTTCTATGAAAGGAGAGGTTAGATATAACCCGAGCGGATTCAAATCATTCCCCAGAGGGCTTAAAAGGCCCAGCTGTTAGGCCCACACTGGTAAGAATGCCCTCTGACCCAAGACATGCATTTTTCCTCTAAGCCCCTGACCACACCCTGCCAGCATGAAGACATCCCTTTGCCCTTGAGAGGCTGAATTCCCACATGACTCCTTAAAAAAACCCACATGCAAGAACATGCATAGCACACATCTTACTTGTGAGGCATCCTGGGTAAAAACAGCATCGAAGGCGAATATCTTTGGGACGGCCACAGTGGCAGATCTCCTGTGTCCTGAACTGGAGTGTGGGCTGGACGCGGGATCATAGAGGGTCAGCTGCTTCTTCCTGCTGTCCACTTTCAAGAAGGACTGAGACTCTGAGGAGTCGGCAGTCTCCAGAGATGGACAGATACGCATCATCACTTTCACCTAAAACCACAGAGAGAGATAAGCAAAAAAAAGAAAAAAGGGTGGATTAGAAAGTGAGGGAGCATGAAACATGAAAAATGTGCAGACAGGCTGAGCAGAGAGACGTAAGAATGCATTTTTCACGTTCAGCACGAGGAAGCAAAAAAATTAAAGCTTAACATCTTTTACTGAGACTAGCAGAGCAAAGAAATGTACGGTAGGCATTCTGAATAAAGGTTATAGGTATCCAAACCAAGAGTGCGGCTCAACGTTGCATTAACATCACATCCACTATGTCAGAGTTGATGGACATTGACGGTTGCCATGGAAACACTCAGTCTCACATTGACTGGTGAGCCTGATGGGTCAACCCATTGCCTAATGGTGTCAGTGAAAGGCAGTAAGGTGCGTATTGAAAGTCACAGCAGAAAATGGTGGAAATTAATGTGTGTGAAGCGCCATGCTGGGGGATTATCCCTGCAGCGGGGTTGTTTTTCTGGACCAGGAGCAGCTCCGCAGCATGGGAGTGCAGGAGCATATGGCCCCCCTCCTATCCCACCTACACACTCTTCCTCCGTCTCCTCTCTCTCCTCTCCTATGTTGCCTGGAAAATGGCAGCTCCACATTATGAAGCTGGAAACCCGCCCTGATGCATTCTGGGACTTGACATTCATAGAGTGAGCTTTACAGTCTTAACACATTCCACAGGTCAGGGTGCCGCTCATCATGCCCGCATGGCACGCTAAATAAGATAGCAGCTTATATCTAAAGGTGTTTATTCTGCACTGCTCTGACAAGCCCATTCAAGTCTAAAGTCCGTTAATCAGGAGTGAAGTGAAGAAGTATACTGGCACCCAGAGCTGTAGTCAAGACCACCTTAACTGAGCCCAAGCCAAGTCCAAGACCATGTCCAGTCGAATCTAAGTCAAGATAGAGTCCAAAGGCAGTCGAAAGCAACTCAAGACTCCTCAAGACTTTAACGGGCAATAGAGATGTTTAATTCGTACCTTCCCGATACCAGTGCCGACACCCGAGGCTGCGTGTCTATACCAAATACCAATCCAATACCACTGCATTAAAATAGAAAGCATGTGATGTCAATGTCAAAGCCAGGCTTTAGCGTTTTTATTAGATGCACTGGGCCTTCAAATATCTCTAATGTAAATCCATCTGCAGCAATACTTGATGCTAACAGCAACTCAGGTGCAGGTGGTGGGGGGGGGGGTGTATGGGACTAAAAAAACGGTACTTTTAGCTTTCAGGTTGTGCACAGATTGAAACTAAAAGTCAGTATTGTTTCAACATCATGTTAATGGTTGTCGTGCATCAACATCACAAGTGCTGCATTTTCATCACGTTGCGTACTTATTTTAACCCAAAACACGACTTCATTACTAAAGCAAGCCAAGCTGTTTTGTTGCCTAAACTGAAACTCAACTGCAACCGTTCACAACATTAACCATAACCACCAATCTGTTTCAGCTGTGTGACCTGCACATTGCTACGAGATGCAGAGGGGCATGATAATTCATCGTTATTTGATTATTATTTGATGTGGGATGACGATCTTTTGCAGCCATGAGACCAATACTACAATAAGTGTAGGATTTTTAAAAAGAGGTCTTGGGACAGGGCTCGAACACTAAAGCCATAGCGGCAGCTCTTGCAAACAATAGCAAAGAAATTTCCCCATGTCCTGCCTCTACCACCCTGTGTAGAAGTACTACGTGTGACTTGTGCGGGTGTGGTCGCACTTGTGCATGTCAGGCTATTTGACACCCTCCTTTACAATCACCTCCTATTGTAATTCTGACAACTGTACATTGCCTCGCAATCTGTTTGTCAAAAATACACTTCTACTGCATCTCCACAGGGGCTTTGGAAATATATGTGATTGACAGGAGATATAAATGACTCTTGGGATATGTTTAGCAGTCTTTTGAGTCCCTGCCAGCTCCCTGAGTGTTTAATGTTACGCACGCCTATAGCATTATATCAATGGAGCAGGTTCTATATCGTACTGTAGGGAACTCAATCCTGAGCCATTTCAAAGCTCCTCGAAAAAGTACCTCTGATGCCTCTCAGGCACTGAAATAAAAACCTTAAAATATAGCTAACTCCCTTCCGTTTTTGACAGAGGACTGTTTCACTCAGCATGGGAGTCCACTGTCTTCACGCCTACACAAAAGGCCCATTCTTCCCACGACTAATATATAAATATTGCTTCAAACCAAGGCTCCAGCACTCTAAAACAGCATCACTGGAAATCCCTTTCTTTCAGTGAGTGAATTCATCGTGCATTCTGCAGGCCAAGTGCAAACTCTCTTTGTACTCCGCAGGGGGCTGTTATCATGACTGACGTGTGCATATGTTGAGTAAATTACATTTGCTATGACATTTAAACTGGGCTTCCACATATGACTGCTGAGTCTCCGTCTACCAGACGGAGGCTAGCAGGCGAGCTAATGTCTCAGTTTTATTTATGTTGGCAGAGATCAGATACTGGAGGCCACAGAGGATTGGCTACAGTATTTTCACACCTCGGACTCTGTGCTAATGGCCCTGTTTCCCTGTCCCTTGATCCCTCACAAAATCCATTAGTGAGGCTTGGCATTCCTCCATCCACTCAACTGTCTATGCCTGAAAGAACTGTGTCTAGGTCAAAAGTGGAAAAGTGGAAGTGACCCACATTTGGTTGATGGAAACAAGACATTTACCCAAGTCTCAGGTTAAACTGAAAACGGACGAAGGCAAAATCAAAACCATGTAGGCTACTGGAAATGTTACTGAACTGTGAGAGACAGGGACAAAGAATCAAGGAAGCACATTTATGTATTTGTTTTATCATATAAGAAAAGCTAAAAGTCTAGCCTGATAGGCTTGGAGCAGTGTCATGAATCTTGATTTCCCCTTTAAAGCCAGCCTGTTTTGCTGCACAGATGTACAGTATACCTCAGGTGTGGGCTGGAGGGGGCTTGTTAATAACACAGGTTTTTTATGAAGTCTGCGTGTCAATGGGAGATTTACAATATGTGGCAAACTCTCAACCGTCTGGCTACCTGGCAACAGAAGCGAGCACTTCCTATCCAGGTGGGATCTAATCTTGTTAGGGGACTTCTTCTGCTTTAGAAATACAGGACGCCAGCTCAGACAAACAATACCCAATAAACCACAAAGGAAGAGCGATGTGTTTGTACAGCTTTGTTTAATGACTGTCCTATTGCTGCCAGCCTGACTTTCATCATCGCACACTGCACCTAAAATGGAATTAGAAATCCTGCTGTGAAACGTGACTGCAGATTTGTGGATTATAGTTTTCGCTGTCGTTCTGTATTCAGACGTAGGAATTCTGGTCTCACAAACTGCATGAATTCATGACATTCCAGGAAGCTTATCTCATCTGCGTGGACTGGACCAGACGCTGCCTGGACCAGTGTGTCGCCTCCCTGCATTCTCCCCTTCAAACAGGGGTCTGTGTGTGTGTGTGTGTGTGTGTGTGTGTGTGTTTGTGTTTTTGTGTGGTTGTGTAGAAGGGGTTCTGGGGGTATTGGTATGAGCATACTGATGGTTTGTTCTCACCTTTCCCATCCCTGGGTTCTCCTTTACTTTGGACACAGCTCGGAGCAGGCATGGCGGGGCAGGGGGCGGCGACACCTGCAGGATGCCGCTGAAGTTGGTGGGGTAAATGGAGGGCTCCTGTGGGTGGAGCAGTGAGGGCTGGTGCTTCTTCCGCTTGGAGGATAGGTTCAGCTTCTGAGCTGCCCTGCAAATAGAGAAAAGAAGGTTGAAGCTAAACTTAGAAAAAATCCTATTCCATGAAGTTCATATATAAGCAAATCTTTTTTTTCGCTCAGGTGATGTTTTCTCCCAGCGTGGGACTCAGCCAAGAGCTTTTATAGGAGTGTGCTGCAAAGCCTTTAGAAATCCCACGCTGAAACTGAAACATAAAGGTCAACAAGCTCCTTTTAGTTCCCCTAAAGAAAACAAAGTCAGCAGGAGAGCAATACGGTGCAACCACTCCCCACCATTCCCCACTCTAAAACTGCTTTTCTTCCAACTCCCACCTCAAACTCCCCTACCAAGAAACATAATTCCTCAGCCCTACTCTTCAACAAGAGCATGTAGAGTGCTCTTATACCTTGATTTCTTGCAACAGAAGCCACGAATCTATAAGATAAATGATTACCATGCAAGGCTCTTCGCTTGTCAGGGACCAAATATAGTCTGTCACAACAGGAAGGTGCAGTAAATGCCTGCATTTATCTTGATCAAACACAAAACAATTGTCATAGACACGACAGGCGAGGAATACTGAAACACTGCCCTCTGGGATTCAGCCATGTCTATCTCTGTTACTAAAGCTAAGCAGTAATGACAGTGTATGTTCACCCATCATTTAAGTCAAAGCTGGAGCCATGGAAGGATTGCTGAAGGGGTCTACTCGGCACAAACACAGGGGCCCAAAGTGTAAGGGAGACCCTCACCTGACAATTGTCTCTCAAATTAACATGTACTGACCTGGAAGGGATTCAAAATGACCTAGAGAGATGCAAAAGAACTATAGAGACATAAATTGAGCACAAAAAGAGGCAAAACAAACACAAACAGACACAAAATGACCACAAAAAGACATAAAACAACCACAAGAAGATACAAAAGAACTATAAAGGGACACAAAACAATTACACAAAGACACAAAACAAACGTAAGAAGACACAAAACGACTACAAAGTAACACAAAACAACCCCAAAAATACTCAAAACAACCATAAGGAGACACAAAGTAGTTATAAACTGACATAAACAACGACACAAAGACACAAAACAACCACAAGGAAGGACAAAATCACAAAATCACAAAAATACGTAAAATAACTACAAAACGACACAAAACGAGCGCGAAGAGACACAAAATGACTACAATGTGACACACATAAAAAATGAATAAAAATGAAAAATGAGAAAAGATTACCAAAAAAAGACATAAAAATACCTCAAACAGACACAACATTTCTTTGAAGAAATAGGAAACCACAGAGGATGCATTATGATTACAAAGAGATGCAAAACAATGACAAAAAAATAGGCTAAGCAACTCTGTTTATATGTCTTGCTCCTTTGTAGGTGGGGGAATTTTTAGCATATCTGTGCCCAGGGGCCCACTGTGTAAGAACCAGCCCCTGGCTGGAGTGTTTATAATTTGTAGGGAGTTTTGATCATTTATACTAAACTCGCCTGCACTTATAGTGGAGAGGTAGGTAGATAAATGCAACTCTCTCCTCTGCTTTATTAGATGAATGAGCAGTTATGCTGTGCTGGTATCTCACAGAACTCTGCTGTAACTGAATCCAGCTTTCTGACAGCCCGCTAATTAAAATCCACTGTCATCCTGGCCTCTTGTCTCCCAGAGTCAGTGCTGAGGAGACATGCATTGGTCACAGGGCCAAGTGAGTAGGGCACGTGTGCTCCTTTCTGTCCAAACTCCTCCAACTCAAAGGACAGCAGCAAAATCTCTGCAAGGCCTGCAGGGAATCTGGCCAGACTTAGATTGGTTCCAGGTATGGCATTGCCCCTGGATCAGCTAACAACCTGCTCCTCAGCTGGAAATTCAAGGTCAGGGAGGAAAGTAATACTCTGAGGAAATTCAAATGCACTCAAACGGTTTTCACTTAAGCAGTCAAATTTCAGAGCAATGCGGGGAGGACAAAGAGGCGCTTGTCAACACGGAGGAAAAGAGTGGCACAGGGAATAAAAGAAAAGTGGAGATTCAAGATGAGAAATCTGCAGAGCAAGGGGTTTTAGGAGACGTGAAAGAAGCAGAGCATGTGAAAGAGCAAAAAAGGGAAGAACCAAGTGTGTCCTAGTGAGCAGCAGTTTCTTAATAGGCCAGCCTGAGCTCATTAGTCCTGCTCTGAGCTCCTCCGGACAGGACTGGGTGGGCTGCTGCCAAAAACACAACCCCCCTCTCCTTCCGTACACTTTCCCTACGTCCCGGAGTGACAACCGGCCCCCCTCTTCTCCTCAATACTCCCCTCTCCACTGTACACCCCCTGCAGCTACAGCCCAAGAGCACAATCAGGGAACACACTGCCGGCTGATGGAATAATTATTGCATCCAAGAAGGCTACAGGAGAAGGGCTCTCCCCAGGGAGCTGCCTATGTGTGATAGCATGTGAGACGGATCGTGTGACTGAAAAAAATGAGATGGAATAGATGAATGTGAGATGGAGAGAAAGAAAGAGGAAACTACACTGGAGCACACGTGGTTGTGTGCGACCACATATGTGTGTGTGTGTGTGTGTGTGTGTGTGTGTGTGTGTGTGTGTGTGTGTGTGTGTGTGTGTGTGTGTGTGTGTGCAGGCTGGCGAGTGTGTATGCGCATTTATGAGACGTATCCGCAGCACATTCATTGAAGACAAATGTCCCTCTGTTTCGCTCTCACCTCATTCTGTCTCTTTCCTCTTTCAGCAAAAAGATAAATCAAGCATCTGGAGTTGCCAGGAAAGAAAAAAAGGCTCTGATTTATAATTGTCTTGAAGAGTGAAGAGTGCTCACAACCTGAAGCTGAGCTCGTAACCTTGAGGTTTAATTCACGCTGCACAATGATGCTCGGTGCACGTGTGTGCTTCAATGGAAGGTGAGAAAAAAGGATGATATTGCTGTTTTTTTCCACCACAACCACACAGGGAAATTAATTGCTTGTCACTTTCTTTCCCTACCTCTCCCTCCCTCCTTCTCTCACTCTCTCTCACTGCCCAACTATATGATCAGTCAATAGAAAAAAGGCGGTGAGGAGAGGCTTAGATTTCTTCGCCCACAACAGCTTGTCCACCTGTTCACTCCCAATCTCCATGCTAATGAAGCTGTTTCCCTACACAACTTGGTCTAAAACGTCAGTTTGTATAAAATACACGCTCACTGTATATGCTCTCTTGAGTGCTATACAAACTGAACCACAGGTTTGTTTCAGCATGCACCAGTGAAGAAAACGCTGCATTGGTGTACTTACAGCTCTTTCCAATCCATTATCTGGTTTATGCTTATAGTCAAAAAACACACAACTGATAGAGTTCAACTTTGTCCATGTCTGTGTTGTCACTGTTCTCCATTACTTGCACATTCGATACGCCGGCACAGTCGCCGAGAACACAGCGAGGCGGGGCTGCTCACTAGTTGGGGGCACGGGGGTCCTCTTTGCTCCGATCGCAATCATCGAGGTTCCACTTGATTTCACAGAGGTTTGTAAGAAGCTGGGGGGGCGGAGGGAGAACCAAGAGGAGGAGGAGGAGGAGGCGTGGGCGTTATAGTAACTAAACAGAACAAGCGCCAGGTGGGGCAGGGTGGAGGTGGGCAGACAGGATAACTACCCCGCAGGAGGTTCACAGCGAGGGGTGCAGGTAGTCCAGAGAGCTTCGTGGGAGGAGGTGAGGAGAAGGTCAGGATGAGAAGGCGCACCTCTGTTCAGACGCCACTGAAGCAACTCCTTCCATGCCTCTTTGCCAGAAATAAAAAGTTCACTGTCAGTTCAGAGATGCAAAAACACAGCAACAGCTTGCTCTCCAACTCAGTTTTCCAATACTGCATTCATCCCACAGGCTGCACGGTTGTCTCTCATTTGGTAAATCCAATGTGGTGTGTCTGCTGTGAGTGGCTGCAGGTCCTGATGCCCAGGTCCTTCCCAGAGTCTGCGCTGCTTACAGGCAGGAGGAGGGGCAGAGAATCAGCACGCTTGGCTGGGCTGGAAGATTTCCTCGGGTGGCTGAGAATGAGGAGAATTCCTACTCCTGTTCCGCCTCTCGGTCCTTCTCCTGCTATCGGAGAAATGCTGGCAGCTGTCCTGCCGTGTCTCTCTCTCTCTCATTCCCTCTCTCTCTCACACACACACTCCCTCCTCTCTCCCTGCCGCCCTCCTCTCCCTCTCTCTCTCTTTCTTTCCTCGGCCCAGCCCCTTTTCCCTCTGACTGCCAGACGAGGTGTCAGCGCTCGATTGCTGGCTGCTCGCGGCGCAATTTGCGAGTATTCTCTTTCTCTCTCAACCCACACACACACACACACTGTCTCACACAAACCCCAGCACACACACACACACATGCATGCCCCCCACCACACGTCACATGAATACTTAATGCATACAGGAGCCTTCTCTTCTTTTAGGGTCCCACACTTCAAACAGATTTGGTTAGTATGCCTACAGTGCATGCATGCATGAGCACGAGTGTGTATGTGCGGCTACTGAGTGTACACTTTGTTTTGCTTTTGTTGAAGGATGTAATTAGCCAGATGAATGAAAGCGTTATTAATCATAAGGACTGACACACTGATAAGGAGGGATATACTTAAGAGCAGAAAGATGGATCGCCTGAGTGAGCGATGCTGGGACTCAATTGGAAAGCTGAGAGAGATTTAGAAAAAAGAGGGGGAGTGAGAGAGATAGAGAGAGAGAGAGAGAGAGAGAGAGAGAGAGGAGGACAAACAATGAACAGATGACACCTTAGAAAGGCAGATTTATGCCGGCCAGTGAGACAGAGTGCAGCCAGTCAATGGTCAAGGGTAAAAAGGGGAATGAAAGCGCGTGAGTGGGCGAGCGGCGGGGTGAGAGTACCCTGTATTCCCTGGGCTGCCAATTTACCAGTAAGCCCTCTCAGCCCCCCAACCAGCCAGCCTTGTTTGAAAGGCTGCTGCTTTGGCTGCAGAGTGCCTACTACAACATATCGGCAGACAGAGTGGGTGTGAGACTTGCCAGATGAAAGTACATTCAACACAAACCCACACCGAGCTCTCTCTCGCTGCCTCTCCCCTTCTGACACAGTGCCCCTTCAATGAACTCTGCCGGATTAAATTTTGGAGGCAAAAAGAGCAGAAAACCCACCACTGCCTACCTATTTGGAGAGCACAGTATACCGTGGTAATGAAGCCGTTTGATGTATCACATAACCTTTATTTTCCTCCTTGCCACAGCACGCCTACCTCTGCTTTTCGGGAGTGTGTCCGAATTGTTCACCTGAGGTGGGCTTGTTTTAAAGAGCAAGAGCCTTCTCCTGAAGCTTTGCTACTTTTACACTGAATCTCTTTGAACCATGACTGGCAACAGTCAATAAATAAAAGACAAAACTAATGTGGGCACCCTGACAGTGTGACCAGTCATTACAGTCATGCTCATTGCTAGAGTTGGGTTGATTGCCAGTCCCGTTCGGTCTGGTGTACAAACATAAACGGGTTTGATTCATGCAAATCGGCTGAAGTGGCATTATGACACATTCTGGCAATTTTAAAAGAAGCCTAAGTCACCGCTAAATCCAACTCAAATTGCATTAGTAATAAGCAATATGACAGGGGGATTAATATAATACCATGTTTAAAAATCTACTAATGGAGCAACTAGTGTTCTTTGGTGGTGTGTCATTTACTGATCAAATTTCAGCAGAGGGCGGAGAGCGGCACACGCTGTTTGTCTACTTTTTGGAGTGATGAGAGGGGATATGGGGTTATTGTCTTTAAAAGACTAAAATCATGTCTGTAAAAATATCTTGTCTGCAAATATCACAATATAAGACATGTTTTTTTCACTTTAAAAGTAATGTTAAAAAAGTAGAAAGATGGTGAGTCGGCTACTCCCCCATCTTTCAAGTATTTACATCTCCAGTCTGATCTCTAGTGCACAGGTGATAGTTGCATGGTTTGTTTACATGGAGTAACAAACATGCTAATTTTTAGGATTCAGTGTGGACAGAGAGCTCAGGTGTTACGCGATGCTACCTGATAATTAGACACTCACTTTCTGTTGGGACACGGTGTCATTATGTTCCACTGAGGAGTGGCTACTGAGTCAAGTGGGACACCTGGTAAAATTCGGTAAACCGGTCCAGTCTGGTGTTTAGCTTTATATCAAACCAGTTTGAAAATTTTCACACCGGCCCAGCCCTACAGCATGCTTGCCTCCCTGACAGCGCAACCAGTCATTATTCTCATGCTCGTTGCTGCTACCCTTAGATTTCAAGTGTTATACATCAAAATGACGTAATGTTATGGAACAGCCACAGTTGGAAACGTCCTGATAGCCTCTCTGCTCCATCAATGTCTCCTTATGAACAGACCTCAGGGACAGATAATGATTGTTATATATATAAATGAGCCAAAGCAAGACAGATGTAAAATCAAGCGTCGTTTGGAATAAAAAGGTCTCTTGGTGCCTTTGTTCTGAGAAAGGACATCTAGATTTTGTCCTTACCTATAAAGAGCAGTGACAGTGAGTGAGGAGGAGAGAAGGTCAATGACTGGAGAACACAGAGAGTGGGGTGAGCTGCGACTGCCCGCTGCTTTCAGAGCTTCAGTTTGGCTTGTCGTCAATAATGGCTCCAGCCCTCTTTTCAAGCTTTGTCAAATTAACAAGAGAAATTCCTCTGCCCCTGAGAATCATTATCTGGTGCATCCATTAGCTTGTTTGTGCACATTTGTCCCTGTTCTTCAGGCCAGCTATACACCTCTCTAGGTAGCCCCCTTTCTGTGGCTGATTACCATGTTTGCCACGTTTACTATCGTTGACATTTCCTCTTTGTGATTCTCCTTTTTTCCTTCTGCAGACAAGATAAAGCTGCTCTGGCCATTCATGCAGGGATCAGATCAGTAGGTCTGATATCAGACTGCTTTACCCCCCCTACAGTGAGCCTGCCTCACACTGCTGCTGATTAGCAGGAAGGCATAGCTCCTCATGAATGGAGATGGGAATACTGGGCTCCAGCCAGCCTCAACATCATGCAATGATAATGACTACAGCACAATGAGTCAGGCTGGCTCACTGCTGGAGACTCTCAGAATTTATTCTGGACTCAGTAGTGAAGGCATTTGTGAGATTTTTACAGAGGATGTAGGTACACAAAGCCATCTTAACTAGCCACCAACATCATAAAACATTGGTTGATTTAAGGCTATGACATCAGGTGACAAGAATTCAATGACAGTATTTAGAAGACTGATGACAGATGATGTTACTTTATTATTATTTGTCAGTCTACATAATTTATCAGGAAACTGGCAGCTGAAATGCATTTTTCATGAATCAAGCAATCAGTTAATCAATCAGTTATATGTGGCATCGAATTAAACAAGGTACCACTCCAGTGAAATATGATCCCATCAGCTCCTCTAACTTGTACGCTGTAATTAAGTCTTTTTTTGCTTCGTTTCTGGTTGTGGAATGATTTAACTGTCCACATATCCTGACTTCAACAAGACGGCTGTATGGTCGCTCCTCCTGAACATGGGCAAAGATCTGACTCTGCAGCCCACTATAAAAGGCATGTAGTAGTGATCCACGGCAGGAAGAGGACAGCACCTCACATTCAGACTGCTAGCTGCTACATCTGGCTAGCAGTCGACAGAAGAAGAGCTAACAAAATGGTAAGCTGATTTCCACATCCCAGTGAGTTACCCACAGCCACATGCCACCAGCATCGAAAGTCAGCCACAAAAAAGCACCACCAAGACTTCCAAAACATACATCAGAGCCTAAATTTAGCAGAAATTTAGTGGAGCTAAGAGAGAGGCAACTGGGGACGTCCATGCCTGCATACACAGCACACACAACAAGGTGGTAGCACAGCACAGAGTCAGCCATGAATGATGCCTCTGGAGCAGTTTGGGGGTTTGGCACCTTGCTTAAGGACACCTTGGCAGTGCCAAGGAGGTGAACTGGCACCTCTCCAGCAGCCAGTCCATACACCATACTTGGTCCCTATGGAGGCTTGAACCAGCAGTCCCCCCCTCAGTTCCCAAGTCAAGCTCCCACAGACTGAGCTACGACCAACTTCCATTGATATTTTGTTGGTTTTAAGTTGTTTCTGAGTAACCAAAATCCAGCATATTCCACTCCTCATGCCAACATCATCTGGACGTATAACATTAAGTCATGAAGTATTGGCAGAGATTGACTTATATTTGGTTAATTAATCAGCATTGATAGGGTGTTTTACAAATTATCATTATAGGCAGAGCTTGACTCCGATAGTGGCCAATGGCTGCGCAGCCTCCATTCGTTAGATGGGGATGCAACTTACCGACTGTAGCTGAAGAAGGGAGGGTTGAGAGAAAAAAAGCTGATCAGTGGGTACAGCTCCAAAGAAAGCAGGTCCCTTCTGCTGTGTGACTGTATCTAAGTGTCCTGTTCTTCATTTTAACATGTTAAATACACATTTAAAATTATTGTTTTTGCCTGGAGCACAACAGCTGGTTCAGCACTGTATAACTACTACAATGAAAGTCCTTGAATGTGCATGCTGCTGCTTCCTGTTACAAATTAAAAGCCTTCATTTCAAAATAAAAGCCCTTTCGTGTTTCATACACAGTGCAGTCATATACTAGGTTTTGACCTAGTTTTGTTTTTTATTAAGAAAGTATTTTGAATATTTTGAAAATATCAATTTACTCCACTGTAAAGTATCAAACTTGATTTCTGAGTTACAAAATACACAGAAGTAATTCAAATATTCATTTCAAATTAAAAAAAACAGCAATCAGCTTTTTCCTGTCACAATCTATTGTTATTAAATCAGTCTTTGAAAATCCAGTACCTGTCGAGCTCTTATAGAGACAGAGACCCAATATCTCCAAAGTGACAATGTTTACATTCACACAATGTGAAATTCTAACATTGTTAGACATTTTAGATGCCATTAACCCCATTTTCATTCTGACCAAAATAACATCTGTCAAACTTAAAGAGTCCAGCATCTTTCGGCAGCATAGTGACTTCCAGTGGCAGTTACAGAGATGTTGTTGGGGACACTGCCAAGCCTAAAAATGCCATATCAGCAGATGGACATAATTGATTGGGCCGGATGTGTGTTGGTCTATCACGTAAGGTGCCCTGTTTTTGAGTCATAAGATAATCAATAGGAAACCTCCCCAGAGCTAAAATCAGTACACACTGTCTTATTGATGGGCTGCCCTTGACACGATCAAACAGCCCAGTGCCCCAAAGGTGTGGAGGGATAAAATAAATCCACCACCTCAGCTGTGAGAGAAACACAGACTTCAGTTCAGTTAAAGCACCAGACTAATGTTCAGCCTCCACAGTCCAGACAGACATTGCTCGCATGATTTGCCAAATTTGATTTGGATTAAAACAAATCTGCATCTCTCTGCTGGCCTCTATGGCCACAGTTCCAGGTCAACCGCAGCCTGACCCAGCCGCCACTAAGCTTCAGTGGTGATTAAGCGACCATGACATCAGCCGGCGAACACACACACAGATTCATGTGGCGCACAGAGAAGGGGAGATGATGTCATACTCTGCCAACCAGCCCTGGCAGCAAATAGGCCCACCCAGACAAGATTTACTAGCGAGGTCAGGATGTCGATCATTAAGTATGAGACCAATGCTTCCTCGCCATAAAACGTTTTTTTCTTAGAGTCAACCATTGTGGCTGTATCTAAATGGGTCAGTAAGACAGTCTGCTGTGTGTGTCAGCGTCCCACAGATTTATGTCCATTCATGTATAAATATATGCATTACCCAAACGCTAAAAGCTCAGGAGGTCACACAGGGTGGGCTCTTAAAATAACCAAAGAAATATGTGGATTCGGGTTACCTGAGACGCAGCATTAGGCACATGGGGACAATAACAGAAGTGCAGGGTGTTGAATGTATGACAAAGCTGATCTGAGGCTCCTGTGTGGCGCTGGGGTTTAGTCTGGTAACAAGTCTGTCTCCTTTCTAAAGTCCCCCTACAATCAAGGGACCACTGCTATAAACATTAATTTTTCTCACTTCCTCCCTCTCATCCTACATCACCCAAAACAAAAAAAACTCACAGGCTGAAACACCCTGAATACAGTAATTAATCCTGGAATGTGGTTCAACTCATGTTAATTGTGGCAATTTTACTTCACAGGCGTTGCTAAAAAAAGATCCCACCTGGACATAGAGAAACAGACCCCCCCCCCACTATACAGTGTGGCTATCTTATCTTTCAAATTACCATCATCCAGATCTTTCCAGTCATTTTGAAAAATGTGTTTCCTCTCTCCTTTGGCAGCCCAAGACACATTTAAAATGGAAGAGAGAACCAACAGGCTTATCTAGCTGTCAGTCAAATCTTATCAATCCAAAACTCTAAAGCTTTCAACTGACTGCCAGTGCGTTTCCTCCTGCTCGGTTGTTTTTTTAATGGCAGTCTGAAGGCAGAGCTCCGATTCTCTAGTGTCAGTTTACACAACAGTAGTGTGCAGCAAGTAGCAAAGCACCTCCAGGCTAGGATTTATACACTTCCTATAAATCCTCGGAAATAGATAAACTGATCCCAGCTAAGCCACATGAATGTAATGTCCAGTTAGCTGAGCGATATCAGGATATTGGCACGTTCCAAACACATTGGACCAAGGCCTTTCAGAAAATCTCTTTGTTCCAACAAGGTGTTCAGCGGGCCTTTTGTTCCTGCACAGTGTCTGGCCTTGGACACAGAATACCAAATGGGGCATCGTTTGTGTGCTGACTGCTGACAGCCCAAGGCTGCGTGCACATCTTAACTGAACCAGTCCCCGGCCAATTAGGTAAGGCCAAATGCATTCATGTAACATCAGCAAATAGAATGTGTTGTCATGAAAAGAAAAATTTTCCTCACAAAAACTGATGTCGCCTTGTGCAACTGACTTGTCATATTCATGTCATACGGCAGATTCAAAGAGCTCCTCCGTCAAAGCGAGAGAGAAACAAGCAGCTTTGCGCAAACAAAATCCTAAATTGTAAACCTGTTCTGTCACGGTCTCCTCAGAACTCTTTTGAAACGGTCTGTGGACTGAGCTGGAAAACGAGGGATTAGTGCATCCTCTGGAGAATAGCTTGAATAACAGGGGATCATTTGAAACACAGGGAAAGAAAGAAAGGGAGTGCAAGTGGGGAACCGGGAAGAAAGCGATGAAAAAATAATAAATTAGAGATCACTGAGATGGAATAGAAAGAGGAATCTCCAAATACAGTCAGGAAGAGGAAGGAAAAAGAGAGACAGAAAAGAGAGGGAGCAGCAGGGTGTACAGCCAAGTCCTCTCTTCGATCAGCGGGCCTGGCTCTGTGCCAGGGAGGCACTGTCCATGAGGAGGTAAATCATTTTCTGCCTGAGAAAGAAACAGGAAAAAATGATCGTTGGGGCTGTGCCACAGCCAGCTTGGAATTGCTTTATTCCCAAAGATGGGAATCCCCAGTCGGCCAAGAATAAATGGAACAGTTGGCGCCAAAAAGTGAAAAAAACTCATCAATATTCACGAAAGCCTGGTAGGACGTTACAGCACATCAGAGTAAGCAACAGTAGATTTAAACACTGGCTTGTATCAACACAGAGGTAGAAGCAACTTCTTCGTGCATTTATACTGATTTTGTCATGAAATATCAAAGGAATTATGTAGAGCAGATTAATCTGTGTCTTTGGACATCACATCAAAAAGAAAAGGCAACAGAGTCCCACTTCCCAAAGGACTGTGCGAACACGGTGCTCTGTGTCTGTGCCAACCCTTAAAGGGGAACTACCCATTTTCAAAATTTATACATGTAATTCCTCTCATCCAAAACAATCCAAAAATATTATTTAACATGAACAACTGTCCCAAATCCAAAAGCTAGTGCGCTAAAAGTTAAATGTGTGGTCATAGGGTATAAATTCTGGAGCTGCTCCATAGACAATAACTAGTAAAGATGTTCTAGATCCGTGGTTCCCGACTGGTGGGTCACAGTCCAAAAGTGGGTCCCAAATCCATTCTGAACGGCCCATGAACATGCCAAGTTTGTAAAAACACACATTATATAGAGGTGCAGATCTACAGACTTTGTTAATTAGGCCAACCTGTTTTTTGTCCAGTACAGGAACTATTTTATTGCCATTTTCTTGGTATTTTGTGGCCTATTATCATGCTGTGCCTTTGCAGTGTTTTAATATCATCTGCCGTGAAGCATAACACTTAACACATGCACTGTTTGAATGCAGTGTTATATATTTACTTTTTCAAGCCCAACTGTTGTTTATATTTTGTGAAATTAAATTAAATATGTCATAATTTATCTGATGTGTGGACCTTAAACTACTGACTAAGGAGAAATCTGGACCCTGTGGCTGGACCAGTTGTGAACCACTGTTGATATAGATCTCGATAATCTAGATGACCCTTAAGAGCACCCAGGGAAATGTTCTGAGCGTATGGGTACATTTTCAGTTTCAATACTGATGACACTACAATAGAATAAAGCTCATTTAGGTATAAGGTTTAAAAAATATTAATTGGGTCCACAAAATCAGGCTTTCATTTACTGTCGATGGAGCAGCTCCACACTTTATAGTCTATGACTTCACTCTGGTTTCTGATTTTGAGAGAGGAGCTCAAGTTCACAAACATTGATTTAACTTTCCTATGTCGTGGAAATCTTAATTTGGGTGGTGTTTCCCCTTAATGATGGAAAGGGGAATATTTCTGGTGCAGTAACGCTCCAAGAGTGTGTGACAAACCTTTCTTGTGGTGAAACTAACATCCGGTGATTTTGTGTTTAATGCTATAAAGCACTGCGTCTCCAGACTCCATACACAGTCACACACCCACCAATCCCCCACACTCAAAGGCCACAAAGCTTTCTCGCCAAGTCAGGGGCTTAAGGAGGGCTTAAGACAAGAAAAGGAAGGAAATTTAAGAGCATAAGTCTGAGGCTTTAATTCTATTTTGCAGTTCATTTTATTGTTCTTCCGAGCATTCAGGATCACATCTTGCTAATATGGCCTTAACTAGGTTGGACATTAGGCCATGGAGAGGTGAACAAAGCACATGACTTTAGCCCTACAGGACCTATTTGTCAGTCAATGAGATAAAGGGGCCAATTTAAGGCCCCTGGAGGACAGAATCGGAGATACTTGCAATGAGAGTCAAAAGGTCCTCGAAAGAAAATCTGTACCAATTGACCCTAACTTGTTTGCATCAAGAAAACGGCAGCTTCTGCAAGAGAAACTGCTCAGCTGTTACATCAAAATTGGTGCAGGCAGCAAAAAACATAAAGTCTCGGAAGAAAATTCACTTTTTTTTCAGCTGATGGGTGACAGATGATAATGAAGACATGTTCCCCTTGCTCTGCAGACTGCAGCCTCCCCACCCCTGGCACTGCTGACAAAGATTAACAGCTGCTTTCATCTCTTCCAGTGCATTTTCTCTCTCGCCTCCTCAGACACTGCTCCAGGTATTCTGCTCCACTCCTCTCTCTCTCTCCAAGGCTGCAATAACTGGAATAACTTCACACTTTCAATGCACATGTTGAACTCCGATTCACCCGCCATCCCACCCACGCCTTGCCTTGAAAACCTCAGGAAGGCTGTTTCGCTCAGGGCAAGCAGAATGACGTTGCCCGTCTCCTGTCCTGCTCTGCACTCAGTGGAGACATGATATTTGATATACAAGACAAATGAGGACTATTAGCAGCACGGGATGCCCCCCTGATCAAATATAATGTCCTCTTAGATTAATACATAGCACCACATCTGCATGGGGAATAACTTAAGAGAATGATGAGTGCTGGAGAGACAGACAGAGAGGAGGAAAGCTAGCATACCTCTGCTCCACTTTTCTACTTCATTAATCACTTGCTGCCAGGATAAGACACCTAGCGATTATTTATTTGCACTTCTCCACACAGAGGCTATCACAACAAACAGGCCCGCAGGCTGCTGAGAACATTTGGGAGTGATTAATCAGTGGGCAGTCCGGAGAGACAGAACGCAGGGGGAGGGGAGTTCAAACATGTGTTTCTTAATCTTTCATCTATATTCAAGTCAATAGGCAAGCTAACAAAAAGTAGAAGGCGTCCAAGTCAGGTGAAATGAGGTGTACGGGTGGGGAGATGGCCATGATAGCAGATCTGGGAATAGAAGATGAAGTGACATATCTATAAGATGCAGGGTAAAAATGATTATGTGGATCAATAAGCACCAACAGATGTATATAGTAAATGGGGAATACTAATCCAGCTGCATGGAGAAATGCGTCCCAGAGAGCAGCCGCTAAGACGTGAGTGACTACAACCGCATTATTCAAGTTAAGCAGTTTATCCTGTATCACACACTCGTAAAGTCAACCACAGGAATAACACACAGCAACACTCACTGGGCCACATAGAGCGTATGGGGATAATGGGATTTTTAGCACACTGCAGCTGGCTCTCACGTGCTGGGTCGTGAACCGATTACGGGCTATAATCCTCTCCATTCAAGACGTTGTGCATGAGGAAAGCAGCAAACACAGAGAGGATCAATCATCCTTGCTACTTTGAGTTTGACTCAGTAAGATTTGGCACATGTCCGAAAAAAAAAAAAAATCGAGGGTATCTTATTCTTCACAATAACACAATAACAAATTTAATTTTTACTGATTCGCCACTAAAAAGTACATTCTGGGGCAAATGTCATGTGGAATATGTACTAGAAGCACTACTCTCTTCCTTTTCTTTGAATGAGGATCAATATGTAACAAGTAACAAACAGATGCAGCTGAGAATGGCTGCCGTGTCTTGAGCTCCTCCTAAACTTTGCTCTTTTTCTTGTTTTATTTTGTTTTATTCTCATACACCCAGCGGTGTAGGAAGAAGGCCAACAGGATAATCAGAGAGCCCAATCATACGCCAGCCACAAACTGTTCTGCCTGCTGCCGTCTGGCAGACGGTACCGCAGCATCCGGTCCCGCACCACCAGGCTCAGAGACAACTTCATCCTGCAGGCCATGAGACATCTGAACCCTTAAGCTCTCAGCTCATTACTATGACACTTTATCTTTAAATTATAACTTTCGTCTTATATTCTTTCATATATTGTTGTGTTTACACCTCTGTATACACTATATATGTTACTTCTCATTATACACCGATCAGTCACAACAATAAAACTACTGACAGGTGAAGTGAATAACACTGATCATCTCATTACAATGCAAAGTTCTGCTGGGAATCCTTGGGTCCTGACATTCATGTGGATGCTACTTGAGATGCAGCACCCACCCAGACACCCCGTCAGCAGGACAATATGTCATGTCATACTGCAAAACTGCTCAGGCATGACTCAAGGAACATGACAAAGAGTTCAAGGCATAGACCTGGCCTCCAGATTCCTAGATCAAAATCATATTGAGCATCCATGGGACATGCCAGTATGCCACCTCGCAACCCACAGGACTCAAAAGATCCACCGCCAATGTCCTGGTGCCAGACCTCACAGGGCACCCCCAACAGGTCCTGTGTCATGCCATGGATCATTGACACAGGACCTCTGGAGTACTTGCACACTCCAAAGATCCTCATTCAGATTGTGATTTGGTTAATAAGGAGGCCAAGTCAACACCTTGAGCTCTTTGTCACGTTCCTGAGCAGTTTTTGCAGTGTGGCATGGAGCATTATCCTGCATCGAAGAGTGTTGCTGTTGTGACTGATCAGTGTACATTTATCACATTCTGTTTACGTTTAATTTATTTATTTGCAACTGTCTAGACAAATTTATAGATTTCATTTGTTTATATTTTAGCCCTACATTGTCACTTGTGCTATTTTATGTCTTAGAATCAGATTTTGCTTTTACTTAGGTGATTTTCTTTTTTATAGATGTTTTGCATTATTAGAGGGTGCCTGACTGACTCACTGTAATTGTTATTAACATGACAAGAATAAAGACATTGATCTTGTACTTATCGCACCAGTCTACCGTGAAGCAAAATCTTAATTTTATGCATTTCAGATAACAAACTCAACATTATACAACATGTTTCATCATCTCATCTCATCAGTCCCACAGTTCCTTGGTTATAATTCCCCACAGTTACCATTTGGCTGTCTGAAGCCCCCCAGCAGCAACTACCGACTGATGTAGATTAAAAAAAAAGAAAAAAACAAGGCAGTGTGATGATGGTGAAACATTTGAGCAATTGAGGCTGTGGGTGATGAGGTAAACCACCTGTCTTGACAATGGCCTTATCCTCAGTGGTAATCTGAGCCCCATCAGTAAAAAGCTGGGCCCTTCCCATTGACTAACAGAAGGATAGGGGTGCTGCGTGTGGAAAAATTAAGCACTAGCGTTAGGGGAAATCAACAACAACTAGTGATTAGGCGGTTATTAGTTATTCATGTTGAATAGAAGGCCATGGTGAGCCTGAACACTGAGGAGCAGTGAAGCCCCGCAAGGAGCCATCTTTGTTTCTCCGGATTGTAAGACATATAAAGACAGCACATGGGAGCAGAGGCCACGGGCTCTATTCTGCATCTGCACACAATAGGTCATAAAATTTGCGTATTTTCCGCCACCAGCTATTGCAATTCACTCTTTCTTATTCCACAACACTCTCACGCTGTGTCTCGCCCACAATGTAGAAGTGACTGCGGCTGTAATGGCAAAGATAATAGACTCCATTTGCATGACACCTTTCACTGAGGGAACACTAAAGAGGTTTAGATGGCACCCCTCAGCACCCGCAGGCCTGATGCCTAATATCCATTCAACAGGATGGGGGTAAGAGAGCATAATAACTAAACACTAATATGCCATTCACGGAGCCACTGTGGGCGACTATTAGAGCCGTTATGCAGTTGGGGAATGCCCTACGTGGGAAGGCAAACAGAGCTGGAAATAGATTGATGCTGAGGCCGTGATCTCTTCTGCCCACACTGAACTAGTCCCACGCAACTTGACGTTTTTGATCACCCTGACTAGGGATGTCCTGATCAAGCTTTGTCACCCCCGATCCCCATCCGAGTCATTTAATATTGAGTTCTGCCAATACCAAGTCCTGATCCAATATTTGTATTTACCTGGATAATGCATCTGAACATGAAAAAAATATGTTTCTACTCACTCAGGCAGCATTACAATAAAGCATGAATATCTGCTGCAAACATGCTCTCAGTTTAAGACACCTGTGTGACAGCAGATGTAAACAAAGGATCGAGTGGAGTGCTTGGTCAGAATAACACACCCTGATCAATTAAAAAATACATTGATCAGGCTTGACACTGACCCTTCCAATCTGATCACCAACACACCGGAAGACAAAGGCAGCCCTATTTTAGGTGACGAGCCTACAGGACAGAGGTTTGTGCTCCACATCCTCTCATTTCTCCACTGATGAAAGGAATCCGTCAGGAGTGGACGGCAGCGCTTTCCCCTCTCGCCACAGGGCTTAGTACACGTGGACCCAGGGTGAATGCACGGGCTTGAGTCAGCGCTTCGCCTCTTTGTTTGTCAGCCCCCCCTCCACTCCCCTCCTGCAGGCCATATGAGTGGGCCAGACAGACTTCCTGACTCAGGGATTTATTTGGGGGACGGGGGAGGAAAGGGCACCGGGGGTTATCCCTCACGCAGGCTGCTTTTCTTTTTCTCTATCACTGGAGCTGTTTGCCATTCATGATGACAGGCACAAGTGATTCTACACTGCCTGCCACAACAGTGCCCATCACCCTGGTGCTACAAGAGGCACAGCACGATCACACCATGTTATCATATCCCAGGGAAGTGACACAAAAAGAGGCGAGGCACAGCAAATTCTTCTGATTATGTGAAGAGCTGCAACACAGAATCCAAATTACTGTGACGTTGTGCTAACAACAAAAGTTACTTAGAAAACTGGCAATTGTTTTGAACTGCAGAGATATGTAAATTTTGTGAACTTGTTTATTTCTGTTTTCATCGTCAGTCGTAACTGTAAAATATAAAAATATAGACACATTGATCCGACATATCTGACGTTTCTGTCATGCTTATTTTATATTTATTTACTGTCCTAAATAAACCAAATCCACAAACACTGAAGCTAAACAATGTACTGCTTTGGATGAAAAATGGATTTTAGCCACCTAAAAAAATCAAGATAAGTTTCCACTATATTTGAATGATTTATTAACTACATTTTAAGCCACCTAAAGTTTGCTCATTGTCGTTTGTTAACATGCACGTGACACGGCACGACAGATGTTATTCTAAATAACATTGTGATTAGGTCTATATGAACTTCTGCAGCATGCAATATGTAAGAGTCAGTCAGGCTGTCTGGACATACTCTTTCCTTTGACAATATGTGACACGGTAAAGATTAAATCTGTAACTCCATATCAGAAATCAGTGAGGATCCTGGAGGATTATGAGTCAGAGAGAAGATGAGAAGGTGCATGAGGGTTGTGGGATGTATGTACCTGCTGTAGATCCCTGAAGCTACAAGGCCAGGCTGGATCCCCATCAACACCTCAGCCTTGACGGTGCCTGACAGGCCTTGGATAGATTCACACCTGGGCTTATCTACAGGCTGCAGCCCCTTCATGGCCTCAGCTGGTGCTGCCGCTGTGTCTGCCGCTGCACGGAAGCAGCCATTAGTCCCATCAGCCTGATTATGGCAGGAAAATGCCAGCTGGTGTTTTATCCAACAGTAAACAAAGACAAATACCACGGAGCAGCTCAACCATCCCAGCTATCACCCACTCAATACTTCTGATGAGCCATTCGCTGCTCCAGGCATGTGTTGCTCAGATTCAACAGATTGATATGAATCAATTCTCATTTGTCAGGCTCTGGAGGTAGAGGTAGTATTAACATTTCAGTTCCGCTGTGGCTGTTTCCTCAAAATGGAGCCAGCAATTCAGCTGTATGTTTTCCACCGTGCTATACATTCTGCTCACACTCTCGCCTTGGTGGAGGAATCCATCTCGCCATGGCTTGACAACAAAACCATTACCCTCTCACCTCCAGGGAGGAGACAGTCCAACTCTGACTGCACAAAACTGCACATTCCACAGAGCGGAAAGGAGAGAGCGACACGGAAAGAAAGATAAAGACAGAGAGAGAAAAGACAACGCAGCTCAACAGGCAGAATCAAAAACTGACATAAAAATGCATTTGCCTGCATCTGCATCACAAACACACACAACAAAAGCATCACACACCCAAGTGAGCTCAGTGTTGTCTGTGTACAACATAACTTACTTGACTCCCATGGTAGTGAATCCAATATTGTTCTCCACAGGCGCAGACCTCCTGCCTCTGATGCTGTCAGAGTTGAGCATCAGCCCGAGCACGCAGTCTGAATCACAACATTTACAAGCACATTCGTCCCATGCAGGCAGCCACCATCGTTCTTCTCTGTGTCTTTATCCCCCTGCCATGTGGGCCAGATCCACCGTGCTCAGCAGACCCCTCTGCTCCACATAATCTGCCCTGCCTATTTGTCAGTGACAAGAGATCCCTGCTGTCAATCACAGCACAGCCAACCACACTCAGCACTGTCCTGCTTTGTATCTGTATGGATCAGCGGTGTATAGTAGTCACAGTGGGCTCCAGTGCAAGCTATTACGACAAGCCCTAAAGCCAGATTTTGTGTCTCAACTGAACCATGTATTGAATCATCTCATTGCATGATCAAATAGAGACTTCACGTTGAACGTGGTAGTAGCCCACAACAGGGTGGGGGGTTTCAGCAAACTTTATGGTTGTGTGTGTGTGTGTGTGTGTGTGTGTGTCCTTTTTTGTCATTCTGTGTCATTGGATGTTTTTGCAGATCTATGAACACAGCGCAGGCAGAATTCGATTTGCAGTCAGCAAAGAGTTTGAGTCGCTGGTTTGATTATTGATCTGTCGATACAGTCAGAACTGATCAGATTAATGGAGCACCTGCTGCACAAGTGAAGGCAAATTTTTGGACCCAGCACAATTGGTGCTTCAGTTTCACTGTCACTGAACCTGGTTTATCGCTACTCCATCTGTGCCCAGAGTACACTCTGCACTTTGAGAGCGTGGTGAGAAAACAGTATTTATATTTCAACAGCCCACCTATAAATATACAATCAGAAAGTGACAGTTTATGTTTTAGTTATGGCGGGCCGCCACCCATTTGTGTGCGTAACCCTGGTACATATTGTCTGGTTATTATTTTTACATATCTGTATATAACAAAAATTCAAGTAAATGGAATACGTTTTTTCAGAGTTTATTTACTATTTTTGTTGTTTGTATAGAGTAAATATCAAATTTTGTTATAGAGTGCTGATGATTTGAACAAAATTAATGAAAACAATGAAAACCACTATGAAGAGATCTAACATCGAGATTTAACATGAGTTATTCTTTGATCACAGCTGTATTTTTGAGGTAGAATTCTGAAGGCCCCCCTCCCCCAGCTCTACGGAGCTTAGTGCAACCCATCACCCATCAGTCCAACACATCTTGTATGGATCACCAGGACTGTGAAAGAAGTTAGTTCTGTATTTTTCCCTGCAACACATGCTTCTCGTCTATACAGACAGGATGGACTCAGTGGCCCAGTTCCTCATGGAAACTTCATACACAATCAAACAATAAACTGATTGAACAATGGACTTCAGCAAGGCATCCAACATGTGTTATTCAGAACGAGAACGAGCACTCGTGACCCTGCAGCGCCTCCACTTTGCAACATGCATTACTCATTATTGAAGAGATGCTCATCCCTCTCGCTCTGACTAAATTATAGACCAGTGGAGTAGAGAGGGCTATTTCAACTTCCTGATTTCCATTCTCTACTTTTTAAAGAAAAAAAAAAAAGTCGGTCGCATTTTATTCCCACAAGCTAATGACTTGTTTCTATGGTTACTCAGAGGAGCCTGAGGGATGAAGGGCAGAGTAAGCGTTGCTGACACAAAGGCAGGGTCTGGTGTGTGCAGAAGAACAGAGGCTAAATGGCCCTGCTGCCACAATTACAGGAGGATTCCTCCTGCACAATCACAGTCATTACTGCGCAAACACTCACCTGGGCAGCAGCTGCAGGGCGGCGATGGACGGCCATAAAATCACTTCCTCGTGACACTCCTTCAGGGCCGCATTCCAGCAAACAGCTGTCCGTCCTGCCCCTGAAACAGCCCACCCGCCAGCCTTTGTGCCACCTCTGAATCTCAGCCAACTTCTTGAGTCTCCACGGTCTTCTATACTCCATTCATTTATCTTTAGAGTGAGTGTATCATAATAACTCTCTGGAGCGGGATTAGTGTGAGGTAGCAAAATAAACTAGACTCCTTTAAACAAACATAAACAAGGGTACAACAATAGACCATGGTAACTGCGTCATGCTGATACGCTGAAATGAGCACAGTAAGAAAAGTAGACTGCAAACTGAGCAGCCAACTCCTCTCAGCAGTGTGCACCGAGAAATCCCAGGAGCCGGTGGGTAATAAACACACCGTCACAATCAGCAGGTGTTAATGGAACAGAAAGATGGGCAGAGGGATGTGCAAGGCGGCAGTTAGCCATACCGTCTCGCCCCTGCTGTGAGCTCCGCCTGGTTTCATTACACAGCTCTTTGTCAATACACTAATCATATGCTCTGTCACAAGGCAATCAGCGCTTAACGTGCTAGTCAACTGAACACTAGCTCTAAATTCATTACCCCCACCCCCGAGTAATACTCTCACACACACACACACACACACACACACACACACAAACATAATGATATGCACACATGCACACGCCATCCGGTCAGAATTTGACCCTTGACTTTTCCTGTCTCCACGCAACTGTATAGTCAGTCTAATTGCCAATTGGTCATTACTGACCTCGGGGGTCATCTCTAAGCTTTCCTCAATTACCAGAGACAGGAAGCGGGATGAAAGAATGATTTCATAACTGGAATTTCCCCAGTGCCATAAAGATTCATTGATCATGTGATCAAACACGTTTTCATGTTTAGGGAAGGAGAGGCATCACAAGATAAGATTCATAGCTGCACTTTTATATGAAAAGAATATAATGTGTCCACTCAAATTACACTGAAAATCTCTTATCCCATAAAATAAGTTTCAGGATTTTATCACTGAAAAACAATCTGCAGGTTTAGTTCTTACAACTTAAAAGGATAGTTCGGATTTCTTGAAGTGGGGCTGTTTGAGGTAATTCTCCATAGTGCATTACTTACAGACTGACAGCATGCCCACAGTTTAAAGAGTACCGCCACAGAGGCTAAGCAATGTACTACTGTGGAGGAGGCAGCAGCAAAACAGATCAGAATATTTTCAGCACTTTAACTTGCTGTCATAAACAGAACTGATTTTCTGTTTCAGTTCACTTCCCAGTCAGAGAGGGCTGTCTGACACCAAAGTAAAGCTTTGAAAAGTACTCTAAATACAATGTACACTTAAAGTAATATCAATTATTTCAGTGGTGACTATTTTTAGGTCGCTTAACACACACTTTTTGCTGCCCCCGTCCACAGTGGTACAGCTTAGCTTCCATGGAAGTACTCGACCACCATGTGCTTTAGGTAATCCACTGAGTATGGATAAGTACGTCATACAACCCCACTTCAAAGAATCTGAACTATCCCTGCAATGCTTTTACCTTACTTGAAAGGAAAGTTAATCAGCAGCACAATTAAGTAATTCAGGGGCACCAATTGTTATCCTGAGGGGACATATTACTAATTTGTACACACAAAAATCTGTCTCTGACCTGCTGGTCTCTGCGGTTATCAAATCAACATTTATCCTAAAATGATTTTTCAACTCAGCAGACATCTTAAATGAAAAAAATTAAATGCTTTTTGGTAACCAGTTGAATGGTTGACTTATTTTTGCGATGAGAAATTAAACGACAAATCGCTTTTGTTCCTCGCACTCTTCTTTTCTCTCAGCAGCAGACTAGCTAAAGCAGCTAGACTCTAGCTAATTGCATTCTAATTAAAATTTCATCTCTGAGTGGAACGGTGTTAGTGAATGTCAGACAAGTGTCTAAGGAGCCCTCTTCCACTCCATTGGGGTAGAAACTGCTGTTTGGTTATTCTGCTCCTACATCCCGGGCTCTCAGGATTTACACATGCATCCTACTAATTGTATCTTTCGAGAACAAAAAGGAATACTAATCAGATATGAGTTTTCAATCAAGTCTAAAACATGAAGGACACAAGCACTTTTTTTTAATTTAAGCCCTCAACAAAGGAAAATCTGTTGATTGATTCAATTTGTTTGGATTTTTAGGGATTTACATTTCAATCAGCAGCGATGTACAAAAAGATGAAACAACAAGATGATGGTGATGATATTCGTTTTGCAGGCTACAGCTGCAGAGGGTCAGGAAAAGGGTGTGTGCTTCAAATCAAGCATCTCTAACACCCTTTTCTGTGTCTGCGGAATGTGATGCTGTGTAAAGCTGGCCCATCATCATTGTGTTTCACCAAGCCAAGTAAAACACCACATTCTTGGCAGCAAATTATCTTTGGGATGAAATGAAAGGTGTAACCTTTTACTGTGCTTCCACCTACACCACCTCTCTGCACCACCAGGACCTGCTGCAGGGGAAAAAACAAGTCCACCTCCCTCTTTTTCCCCACACTGGCTGGCTAGACTCGGCTCTCTGCGCTACTCTTTTTGAGCTCAGGTCCAAAGAAAACATGAGACCTAATAAATCAGTGTCAGGAATTAACCCTGTCTAGCAGAGGGGCCGCACCTCGTTGTTGTGCAGGACTACTGCTCTTGTGACAGGAAGTGGTACACACAGGAAGTTGCATTTTTACTGGAGGATCTGGAATGTCCCCTTAGCCAAAAGCCCTTTTTACGTAAACATTGTGTTATAGGGCCACAACAAAGTTCTTTGTGCTGCCTTTGAATTTTTACACAGAAATAAACACGTCTGCATCATGCAACTCCAGTGTGTGATTTAAGATAGTATACTGGCATCAGCACCTACTGTGACAAATAACATACACGTCAGCAGCGCTTTATAAACGGTAACAATGGCATAACATAGCAAAAAACAATCATTTACCATGTCTGTTATATGGCGACTGATCTCGTCCTCTGCTCAGAGGGCAACAAACTCCCGAATCTCACTGTTTTCACAATTTTGTGACTGCACCCAACCAAAAATGATGCAAGTCAAATCTATTTGATCTATCTAATTTGGCAGTTTAATACAAATATTCCTTTTTTTCCATATAAAGTTTGAAAGTTTGAACAGGGCTCAACAGGACCTTCAGAGTGACAGCAGCAAGGTAACGGCACTAACGAAGGATTGCAAATGCACAACGTTTTGTTTTTTTTTTTGCTGGCACTAGATATTTAACAATAGCCAGATACTGTATCGTTTAAACTTGATGTGAGCTGTTTATTTACCTCTTCTTCACTTCTTTCCCTCTTTCTCGATGCCTGCAGCTATATGTATCAAAGAGTAGCATGAAAGTTGAGAGCGTTCACTCCACAGTAAATTTGGTGGCCAAAACTTCACCAGAGGTACACTGCACAGCACACTAACAAGCGAAAAAAACAAAAACTAAAAAACCCCAGACTGTTTGACTTGAAGCAGTCTCAGTCAACTGCGGGGTCTCCGAATGATGATTTAAATCTCCAGCTTTAGGGGAGCAGCCCTACACAATTAGCAGACATTTTTGGCTGCTGTTCTTTTTCTTTGCGTTACCTACTAACTGCTACTAGCTGCCTTTTAAATCTCCTGCGGTGGGTCACACACACATAACACGATGTCAAAACGTCACACCCATCCTGCCAATGCTGCTATCCTGCTGGCTGTCCCGTTTACACACACACAGTTTCTGTGCTGTTGCTAACTCCAGTGCAAGACAACTCTGTCCCCTCATTCCAAAATCGTAATCTTTACACAAAACTGCGAATGGCATAACAGCACAAGATTCCCACCTTGAACAGGCAGTGTAAAAGATGCCAAAGCAGAGGCTTCATGGTCCCACTGATATACTCACTGACCCTTTGAAAGCTGGCAAGACAAACTCCATTTGGGGTGCTTGGAGAAAAGCTAAGCTCCACAGTGATCCCCCATGGGCTTCCTGTCACACTCCACAAGTCCCTTCACCTCCTGTGGTGCAGAGCTTCAATGGTCCTATGCATCATTCTCAGCCACCCTCCCTTTCGCCGACATTCATTATGGCATAGCACTCCTCGGAGAGAAGAGGCAGGGAATGTATGCACTGGCCAGCCTGCCAGGGAAATCTATCACTGACAATATAGCACATTGCACCAGCCATCCACCCGCCTGGAGAGGGTGAAGTATTCTCCGGGGCAACAACAACACCAGAGCCAAGCAGTGCTGAAAAAGCCTCGCTCAGCCCAGAGAAACACGGTGAGCTAATGGTTTCACCGAGATACAAAATAACTGTCCTGCAAAGCTGCAAAATCTGAAGAGCGGTTTCAAGTCAAAGAAGCAAAACAAATACCTCAGGACAATACTCGGCTATAACCTAAGCCCCTTCGTGAGACACACCCTCTTCATATCGAATTATGTAATTCTATTATCCATTCATGGGCAGTGGTGCCTGTAACTAAAGGTTCAGTTAGTCCCCTGATGGTGCGTATCCCAAGGCAATGCTATAATTCAACCATGGCAAGAACAACATCTCCACGGAATAGGCATCCCACATGAAGTTAACGCCATGAACAACGACCTTCGACAGACATTTGAAGGCGAGTCAGTGCACATCTCTTCTTCTTGTACACCTACACACACACACAGCAGCCTGAACGCATGCAGGTGTGTATGCACACAAACACTAAACACTTCATTTAGCACCGCATCAGCTCCATCTAATCTCTGAACGTTTTGACAGACTCAGCTGTGGTGTGATTTGACAGGACCGGGGGGGAGAGGGAGGTGCTTACCTAATGAAGAAAGAGGCTGCCGCAGATGAGGAAGGAGAGGGGGAGGTGGATGTATTGGTGACGGGTGCTGGGAGTCCCGGTTGGCTGGAGCTCCTCAGTCTGCAGGGCGTCAGGGTGCTGCTGCTGCTGCTGCTGCTGCTGGTCATGGTGGTGACTGGGGCCTCCGAGGTTGTGACATCCCTGTCTGCTTCCCCCATCAAACCCGGAGCCTGTTGACACACAGATACAGAGATAAGACTACAACCATCACTTCCAAGTTTTACTGCTCCTGCCCACCTTCCTTCCACTCCATTTACTCCCCCTGTGCCACAGATGGACAGGCAGCTGCTGCAGCCGGCACCGGTTAGCGGGAGTCAGCAGTATCCACAGCAGAGAGCTCCCTACAGAACAGCAAGGATGCTGCACCATTCATTGATTCTGGCAACACTCTTGAGGTTGCTCTGGCTGTAACCTACTGTAATTAAGGGATAACCCACATATAATTAGTAATTAAATCACAAGCGATTTACTTCACTCCGCTCCCAATTATATCTATACCTCCATGGCTAATTTGGCACTTCAGCAATGAAGAACGTTCATCCCGCAGAGTGAGTTATACTTGGACTACCTAAGAGTGAGTCTCAACAGGAATAAACAACATCAACAACAATCTGAAAAATGAGATTTGTTCCATAAATGTTTACAAGGCATTGAAGCTGTGCCTGCGTGGGCACACCCTGCTCTGGAAGCTGAACAGTAAACAGAGGTGAGCTGCATCTGTTTCAGCCCTTGGGCTCTGGGAACTAATGCCAAGGCTGCATTGGATACCTGTATGTCTTCATATGTGTTACACAAGTGCTGCACAAGGTCATCTATGAAGCACTATACCAGTAGCATCAACAACACAGTAGGTTTAGAGCTAGATAAAGACAAACACGTATCAACCATATTTCGGAAAGCTTCTTGTTTCTTGTTGCACACATTTCTAACAATATGAATAAAAAATATCATTCTTGTGATGATGATGCAGTTTTTACAAAGCATCATAAGTTTAAAATATAAATATGGCTGAAAAGGTTTTTAAAGGACTACTTCACCTGCCAAATGACCATTTGTATATCAATTTCTCACCCCGTGTTGTGCTGACATCACAAAGAGAACTTTATTTTTCTTGTATGCCTCCGCTGTGAACAAAGAACTGAAAAACTGAGAAAAGCCTCCATGAATTTAAGTCATAGGGGTCTGTGTTTAATAATAGCAAAACTATATTAAAACATCCATTTACAAACTCTCACACAGTGCGTGAAGTATAATCTGTTGCGGCCTCTCTAAACAAACAAAAGCTCAGCTAGAGGCCGAAACAACGCTTGCAGGGGGAAAAGCAAACATCTTTTATTAGTAATCTAAAATAGAACCACACTGACAACTTATAAAGGGAAACAAAAGGGGTTGGAGAGCCCAGCCCGAAAGGAACAAAAGATGGGGAAGTCGCTGGGTCAGCCACACAATGGACCGTCGCCCTGGGCAGGGTCACACATAACAAATCTAAGTCTCAGTCAGGAGTCAGGAGGTTTTTACCGGGAGCCAAATTATCCAAAGAGGCCCTCTCCAAAACCGACCCGGAAATTTAAACTGGTTAAAATACTGAATAAAGCAGTTTCACATTTTTTTCTGACAATGTTTGGCTCATTACAGAGAGGCTGCTAATGACGATGGCTGACACGAAAACCATGTCAGTGTTTGGCTCATCTATACTGGGCTACTGTAGAAACATGACGGTGCAACATGGACCAGAGCCCACTTCCTACAAGGCTCATTCAAGGTAACCGAAATGTATGTAGTTCTGCTGTTGTTAGACATAGACCCCTTTCACTTCAATTCATTTCGCATTTTTCCCATTTTTGGATTCTTTGTTCACAGTGAAAGCATGCGTTTTATCCTCAAATTCAATGCAACATGGGGTGTGTAAGTGATATGCAAATAATAATTTCGGGTTTAAAGTATTCCTTTAACACTGACAGATGCACAGTGCAAAACAAATCAAAGCCGGTCACACACGAAGCCCTCCGTTTCTGTTTGAAGCTAAAACTGGAGCAGCTTAGTGGACATGGAGCGTAAAGGTTCGGCTGGAGCTCTGGAGCCTGCAGTGGTTCACTGATTGCTCACAGCCCATTTGAAGTAGTGCAGAGAGCTAATTATACAAGCCAAACGCCAACTCGGAGGCTACGCTTCAGCTGGAGTCACCATACTGACAAAAGGTTAATCCGCACCGGAGCCGCTAGTTTATCCTGCGAGACAATGATCAATAGTAGCTGACAAGAACCGGTTCTGTGGTTTTTCAGCACTGGAAATTAAATAAATAAAGGCCAAAGTTTTCCTAAAAACATTTATAACACTGACACATGAGCATTGCGTAATCAGCAACGACCTTGAATTGAGCGCAACGCAGCGCTGCAGCCACAGTGCCGTTTGACAGGACATGTATTATAAACACAGTTCAGGCCCTCTGCATATTTACCACCTCTGTGTTTGCCCTAGATTCATGTTTGGCAACTGAAATAACATCCTTTACAATCTTTTTTCATCAAGTGTCTGGGCTTCTATTATCTGCCATTTGTCAACACAGGCTGACAGCTGCACTATTTATATGCCAGGCCTGACATGTGAATGCTATAGATCAGGATGTGAGGACATACTTGCATTCTGACATTCACATGAGAGGCTATTGCCCTGCAGAGTGCCGCCCCTGCTACACGCAGTACAATGTGCTGCTATACTAAAGCACAGTCTGGCGTATTATCTTTCCCCAGAAAAGCTTCACTGACCATTTGTCAAACTGTGGACCTGCAGCGCACATTCATGAATTCCCACTTTCCCTGTTTCTTCTTTTTGAGCTTGTTATCAGAGTTAAGAATCACGGCCTTGTTTTAAAAGGTCTGGTTTTGCTCCCGTGAGACTTCATCACGGAGGTTAAGTCTGATATCAAGCTGTGGTATGTGGAGTTATGACTTTAGAAGTACACCATGGGAAGAAAAAAAGCTGGCTGCAATGAGCCGAATACAGATCCTCACGCAGACGCCAGAGCAGAAAGCCTCACACCATGCTGGTGTCGGTGACAGGTTAGGAACTCCCATTACACTTTGGCACGAAAGGCTAGAGCACTTCACACACAGATGTGAAGCAGATGTGTGTAGCTCATCAAATCTGTCACTGATTAATTTGATTTTAAAATTAAAGCGATTTTTAGAAACATATAGGGACAGCTGTTCACAGGTGGGGTGTGGGCTCAAAATTGATAATCTGCAGGCTCCAACGCACGTATATTGGTGCACACACACACACACACACACACGCACACACACACTTGAGCTCATCACAGTGCCTATCAAAGAGTATTCCCCTTGGTATAAAGATCGGGCCGCTCAGCCAGGCCGCTCTCTGTAGCCTTGGACCAGGAGTGGCCCTGATTCTGGCTGAAAAGAACAATCTATCCCCTGGTCAGGTAATTAGGCCGTGTCAGTGGAGCCATGTGTGCTCGCCCGTTTGCACTGAGAGCCAGTAATGAGCTGGCCTTCCACCCTTTAACCCCCAGCTCTCCCTGATCCCTTTGCCTTGGTTTGCCACTGGAAAGAAAAGGCAGAAAAGGGAGGGTCTGGAGGGACAAAGCGAAAGAGATTTGAACATAATGGAGAGAGTCGGAGGAAAGAAAGAAAGAGTTCGGGAGAGTGCTTCCTGTGAAGTCTGAAGTGAGCAGCGTAGGCCAGCACCCTATCAGCAGACTACCGTCTCCTTAGCTGCTGAGAGTATCAGGACTTCCCCGTGACCTTTGATCCCAGCGATCAACAGACGATTACACTGAGGTGAAATAGGCCTTGTGTTAATCTGGCTGTCGTGCTTGGCTGGCCTCTGTTACCAACAGAGAGAATCGATTTCTAACAATACTGGAGTCCCACCATGTGAAAAAAAGACTAAGGTAAATCACCCTGACATTTAGCTATCTGGAGAGAAAATGTCCACTGTCTATACACTAATGCCAAAAAAAACCAAACATCTCCATTGGGCAAGAATCCTTCTTTCCTTCCTTCCTCTGTCCTTTTCTTCTCTTATCATCATCGCTTTCTGTGGCACGATGCCATGCGAGCACAGCTGCACCAAAGAAACAGCAGCCAAGATCATCTGCTGGGCTTCAAATTGGTGGCAATGGAGCAAGTCGTGGCAGCAGGCAACCAGTGGGCCAATAACGGAAGCCCTCCTGGATCAAAAGCACTTGGTCTTTACAGATGAGCGCACATGTGGTTGTCGATTTATGGAGCAAAAAGAGCACAGGGAGAATTGTAGATTTTGATTAATCAGTTTCTTGCTTTGAATAGCTGCACAGCACAGCTTGAAATTTGTTTTTTTAAATTACATTAAAGGAACAGTTCACCCCAAAATTAAAAATATATATTTTTCCTTTTATCTGTTGTGATATTTTTCAGTCTAGATTGTTTTTTGTGTATGTGATTTATATTGGCAGTAAGTATGAATGTGAGGTACTTTATACTTTTACTCCACAGCATTTCAGGGAGAATATTGCACTTTTTACTTCACTACATTTATGTGATTGTTAGTTACTTTACAGATTAAGATTTTTTCATAAAAACACAAGAAGGTATGAAATACCTTTGTTATAAATTAAATTACCAAACAGTTTATAAAGGGCCAGATGAAACAATTAGTTGATTCATCAATCAGTTGATCATTTACATGCCAATTACTTGGATAAACATTTAAGTCTTTTTCTTTTTTTTTTTTTTTTTTTTTTTTTTTACCATTTTGAGTTTTTTGGGGATGTTTTTGTTTTTTGTTTTTTGCATTGCATACTTTTACTGTTAATACTTTGAGTCCATTTTCTTGATTATACTTACTTTACTTAAGTACCATTTTCAATACAAGACTTTACTTTTTTTACTTTATTACTTTTACTTAAGTAAGGAATCTTAAAACTTCTGCCACTATTGTTGGCCGTAGAGATGTCTGCTTTCTCTCTAATTTAATGGAGCTACACGGCACTCAGCTTGTGGTGCTTAAGATAATCCACAGAACTTGGCAGGAGCAGTTTCATGTAGGAGCTTTTTTCTTTCTACTGAACTACACCCTCAAACCGTGAGCCTCTCATCCATGAGTAGACACAAGCTTTCTTCTCTTTATATCTTTCTTCAGTTGATATGGTGGCGAGTGTAGTACATAATACATATAGTAATTATGACAGATCTGTCTCATTGGCTAAAAACACTCAAACTTTACCACCATTTTACTCCCAATTGTTTTTGAAGTTGTATGGAGTAGGTCAGCAGTGGGACGGTTTTTCTGAAGCCACTATTTTGAAATGGCCTTTTTACTTGCTGCCGGCAAGATCTTTAGGAGGAAAGTATCATCTTTACTTAATCTGTCAGGGATATGTCCAAGATAAAGGGTTGTGAATGTTGCTCTGATATGGAAACCTAAAGTTTTAGTAGAGGGACAGCGAGTGTAGTTCTACAGAGAGAAAATAGTTCCTACATGAAACTGCTCACAACAAGGTCTTTGGATTACCTTAAGTAACTCGGTCATGATTTCTGGAAAGAGACATTGATGTTGAGTATTTCAAATTTATTTTCACGGCGCTTTGAGGACCACAAGGTGATGAACTCTCCCCTTCTAAATGTTTGAAGCTCAAATCTGAGAAGTTGGGATTCTGCAACACACTCAAAAAGTACATTTAAGTGCCATTTGCTAAATTCAAGGCAGCTACATTCATATGAACCCGTGTCATCCATTTACAGAGAGAAAGCCAGATAGTTTCAATTCCAACAACCACAAACATCATTCCAGATGTTAACCAGAGCCTTTTCCCTAATGGGGGATTCAAGGTGCCCTATAATGGGCTGTGTGGGGGAGTGCCCCAGGCTCCCTGCTTGACAGGATTTCTGTCTCAACACACACACAAGGTCCATCTCTGCTTCTTTGTCTGAGCAACATCACATGCTCTCCCCACAGAGAAACCAAGAGGGAATCATGAATTGAAGTTTATGCCTTTCGGCACAGCGTAACTCCCAACACTCGTGAGTGTGTGTGGGTTTTTGTCATACTGAGGGATCTGGTTTTAATGAAAGAAACAAGCTTGAGAAAATAACACCCATTTCTGCTGTGTTTGTAACTTCATATCCTGAAGGGACATTTCTCTCTGTCCAAAGAGGGCCACAGCCTCAAATATGTGGCATTGAGCAACCCATCCCAGCTCCAAGGGCCACTAATTGCTTTTAGACACATAGATGGAGAACACAAGTCAGCGTCTCCCTTCTGTGCCAGGCCGTTTGATTTGCCCTAGATTGCGTACATGCAGTTAAAAGCTTTTGATGGCCGCCCATAAACCATCTCTGAAGGCACTTGTTGACATTAAAGGGAGGAGTGAAAATCTGTCTTCAATTGTCGAAAAGGAATAACACTGCCAAGACTCGTAACAGACTGCAGTTATCAACGGTTAGAGCAGAAAATTTACGGTTTATGTTTCTGATGGGAAATATTAAAGTGCGCGGAGTTGATGATGTTAGCAGTTAGTGCTGTTTGGTCTGTACACTGAGTCTGCCTGGTGAAGAATGTCACAGAGGTTTGTCAATCAGGTCTGAGACCAGATGTCCCTGTCAATGCAGAAAGAGACCCATCACTAAAAAGCTTCATATCTGCAGCCAGATGCTAAAAAATGACAATGTCAATACTTACAGCTTTTCCTGTAAAACACATTATTAAATTCAGAAACAAGGTACAGCATAATTCATCACATAAAACTAAAGGCAAACTCGGGGTCTTTACTTTAAAAGTCTATTAAACATCAAACAAAACACAGACGAATGCTTATCCAACGTGAGAGAAGAGTTATGGTGACGCTGTGGGGTGGTCATTCGAAATGCCCTTGAGGAGAAGGTCAGCAGATTAGTGTTGCGATGACCTCTGACCTCAGATCACTCAGACTCCTTGACTTCTGAGGAATGAGAGGTCAGCACTCCTGCAGAGTTCTGACTCACCAGTTCTCTGCAGGGCTTCATCTCCTCCAAAGAGCCGAAGTTACATTTGTCGTGACAAGACGTAACATGATGCAAGCTACAGCATAAAGGGAGGAATTTTAAGAAAAAAAAATGGTTTATCAAAGTATGTCATGACTAATTTTAATTGACTTAGGTTGAATATTTGGAATATATGCAATCACTTTTCCTCATGATTGCATTGCCCTAGAAAGTCTATTTTATTACATTCAAAGCGCATGGCGATCTTGTCAGAACACACCAAGCTGACAGTCGCCCGTCGGTCAGTGTATGACCGTCGGTGAGCGTCTGCCCTCCTTTTTTTGCGGCATGTCGTGCATCTTTAGCACTCATTGGTACCTGCCAGCTTTTTCCTGCCGATTTAGCATGTTGAGACGGTATCGGAGCCCATCGGTGAATGAATTCATACTGGCAGTTCAGCTCAGCGTATGAGAAGAGAAACAGAAGTGAGGAAACTAAACTAACGGCTAAAGTCAAGAGGGCTTAAGATCGAAACAAATTTGTTAAATTACATTAGATATTCAGCAGAAAAAGTTTGCATTTGATCGTGTTATTGTTCTTTAGCACATGGTAAATATGCTTTGTTCCTTCAACATCAGGTTGTGTTGCTAATGTGCTAACTGACTAACTAGCGTCTCGAATCCTTCCTGTCGGTCTTCCTGTTTCCCTTTTTGAATGACAAATGCAGACTACCACTGCCTACATGTATGGAGAGTTATTTCTTCTCACGCAAGAACAGAATGTATGTGCTAGCTGGTAGTTGGCTATAGTCTTTGCGGCATGTTCAAGCGCAATTCTTTGGTCATGAAACAGAGAAAGTGAGGTGACAGAAAATTCTTTGATGTTGGTTTGGTATGTCTGGACCTTTATGGCCCCAAAAACACAAAAGAGCACTCAAGTAGTTAGACCTTTACATTCCCAATTATTGTCTGCTATTTGACGCTTCGGGAATTTAAGCTTGTTCTATTGCATTGCTCTGAAGTAGCTTCAAATGGCTGTAAATGCATGAAATGTCATGAAGTTGAAAAAGGAGACATGAAAGACATACTGGTTGAGGCTGAGGCATGAAGTTGTTGACCCTGGAGATGCTCCACATGCCCTCGAGGTACTGCTGAGCTTGAATGGTGACGGAGCTCACGGATCCACTGATCTGTCCTCCTGCCAGTGTCACCTGCACACTCGTCTTTGGTCCTGAAGTGACAGCGGGACTCTGAGACCAGCCTGGTACCCTGTGCCGCTCCCCCAAGGGCAGGACAGAGTGGGCAGCTGGTTGGCCTTTGGACAGTTGTTTTGCATGGACACTAGAGGACGACACAGTGAATCGCGCAGGCTGTGGTAGAAAGGATGTAGTGGGCAGGGCCGCCATGTCTGAGCTGAGGGCGAGGATGGGAGCGTTGAGCGTCTGGAGGGCCTCCTGCCTCAGTTGGTGGAGAGGTGTGGAGCACACCTGACAGCAGCTGACACCAGCGTCATGGATCCCAGGTGTTTGGAGCTGCTCGAACAGGAAGGTTGCATATCCAGGGTCCTTCAGAGAAAACACAAAAGAGTGGGACTTAAAAGGTGAAGTGTGTAAAATTTAGGTGGTTTTGGTAGTGTCTATAAGCGTATCGTAGATTCCAACCAGCTAAAACTTCTCCCAGCTTTGCTTATCGGGAGACAACTGATCTTCAAGAGGTCTCTCACTCTCCAAAACAAACAGGTAACCAAAACCACCACAAACACTGAATAAAGCGGTTTCACATGTTTTTTGTTGTTTTTTTTTAGCATCACAGGGATCAGCTGCTAGTCTACAACATGCTCACCCCTTTTCTTTCCTAACTTAATATGTGCTCACCTGTCTTCAAAACAAACAGACCTGGTATTTTAGTTGTAAAATCCATCTATTTCTGCAGCACTCTGGCATGATGCTGCAGGCTGCTAGTCCAATGCATCCTAATGTTAACTCACCTTTTTTCTTGATAAATTAAAATTCAGACATTCAGGAGATTTAGACTGAAAGCTGGATTCTCTTCTTTTCCAAAACAAACAGATTGGGCGATTTCAACCACTAGAAACACTCAAGAAAGTACTTTCACTTTACAAGCAGTGTAACTGGTGCTGCTCATTGCAGTTAAACCTCTTACTACAGTGACTGACACAAAAACGCAAATGGCCATATCTGGAGCCAATGTTTGGTTCGTCCATTCTGGGCTTCAGTAGAAACATGGCAGTGCGACATGTCAATCTCCATAAACTAGGGATCCCCTATGTAGATGTTAACAGCTTATTGTAAGGTAGGGAGGACAAAACTATTCTTATTTTCAGGTGGTTATACACTAAAGAAAACATACATATTATATTATATTATATTCCATTTCTAAATCCTACACACTGGTCCTTTAACACAATAAACATGAAGGAAGTTGATATCCACTATATATCTTATTATCTGTTCTTTTGAAAGGATTTCCTGTGTGTTGTTCACATTTTCCAGGCACGTCAGTGGTCTGCTAGCAGTGTGGTCCCTGGCTGCCCTCTGGGACCCTCACACCCCTTCTTTCACCACTTCCTCTTTTTGGGGATGTTTGTTTGTTTAGACTGAGATGCCTCGCCTGCATGCAATTTAAGACTTCTGATCAGGTTCACCAGGCGTGTGCTCATTACCCATGCTGGGAGGCTAAGACCGAAAAATCCAAACGTGAGGAGACAACTCTGAAATAATGCTCTGGAGGATTAAAGATCCCACAGAGACATTCCTATCAAAAAAAAAAAAGTGGAATGTGTCTTCTATTTGCGAAGCTTTAGAAATAAGACGGCCGAGCAGTTTCCGACATATTACTGCTTTTACTGACGGTGTCCAGTGGTGTTTTGTCCTTTCGCTTCGTCTCTAAGAGGACTCCCTAGGGTGTCCGTCTCTGCTTGTGAGGAATGACAAAGGAAAACAACAGCTGAGGGGACTCTAGAGCCTAAAGCCATACAATTTACATATGATAAGTGTCCCAGCATGAAAACATATGATAAGCCACCAAATGTGAAAATAACTACCTCCTCCATAAAGCTGGAGGCACACAGAGTGATCAGTGAACTATTTAAATCCTATGCAGGAGTGGAACATAACTTTCTCTGTGTTTTAGGGAAACAAACACTCACACACAAACACTCACACAGACAACACGGTCTCTTAAGAGGCATAAAGGGCCAGTGGGCTTCTGCCCAGTGGAGTCGTGCCCTAAGACAGGAGCTCACAGCCCATACATAAATGTTTATGAGGCCTTTGCTCCGTGGAACCTCCGAGGTGATCAGGAGGAGTGAAGCAGCGGGGAAACAGCAATCCTCTGCCCTAATGCAGTGCCACTTAATATAGCTAACCCAATAGACCTAGAGACCAAAGAGGCAAGCTGAGGGACTCTAAATCTCCACCCCATGAAAGCAGCTCAATACAAAGACTTTTAGATGACCTTTCTCTGCAAACACACACAGAATTATGATCAAGCATCCTTCCAACAGCCTTACAGAAAATGGAAATGTATCATCTGTATATTTCTCTTATTCTCAAAAATGGACATAAATCCACTAATTATCCCCAATGACAGCGAAGCAAATCTCTATATCTTTTATCTGTACTTAACCCTTTGAAATCTAAGCATTTTAATTGTATTTCTTTCAAAAACATAAGGAGAAGGCAGGAGGAGAGGAATGAGCAAGAAATTAGGTAACATAACAAGGTACAAGAAAATTACCTGAAAATAACAAAAAAGAAGGAATTTTAAAAAAAAAAAGTGCTGCCAATTGAAAAAAAAAACATTAGTTTTTTTTCTGTAACATACTTTAAAAAATATATAATTACAATAATTATGAATAGTTTTATAACCCCCCCCCCCCACACTTGATTTTAAGGGCATTTTTGCAATTTGTGGGACATTTTCTACAAAGTTGCTCATAGCCTTTTCCCCTCATGTATTTGAAAGAAATTAAACCAATTTGTTTAGGTTTCAAAGGGTTAAAGGACAATCATGCATAGGACTGTAACTGGGTTGCAGATGTTGGACTGCTTCTGGTTAACGATTTACTATATTGGCTTCTTACTTTACATGTGAGCAGGCACGCTCAGGATGCAAGCAGAGAAATACACTCAGGATGTAGAAAATCCCATAAATCTCAGAGCGAAACATGAGCTGATGGCCGGCTGATGGTAGATCAAGTGCAGTGTGATATCAAGTGAATGTTGATGCTATAGTGAGGTATGGATTTAAATGTAAGAAGCTTATAAAAGAAAAAAAATCTGGCACATGAACGATCTACTGGTACGCTCAGACTGGATTTTTGTGCACGAAACAGGACAGTTAAATAAGATGAAAGAGTCTATGACAAAACACCACCGGCTGCTATTTCACAGTCTAGTCTGGCTTCATGTACATGCGTCCTAGACAGGAAATTGAAGCAAAGTCATAACCAGTCAACTCCGCCCTTCCATCACCCCCTCACTCTTTACCCTCCGACCACCACCCCTTTACCCACCTCAGGGCACTGATAGATGGAAGAAATCAATTTCTCTCTCTCTCTCTCTCTCTCTGTGCATTGTTAAGTGTTGATTTAGGGGAGCTAATAAAAAGACACACAAAGCTGAGCCCATCTGCTATTCAGTTAGCATTCTGGAGGTTAGAGAGCGGGCTTCTCCTGTAAAGCTGTCGCGGAGCTTTATGCCCGGTGGAGTGAGTAAAGGGTCAGGGCCACATGGATTATGAGGTTGATGGCGTTGATGATGATGATGACGTTGAAGGATGCGGAGGAGAATGATGTGGGTGTGATAAAAACTGAAGGCCACAGAATCCATCTTGATAAGAGAGATGGAGGACAGGATGTCAAAAATTAAAGGAATAGGTCTAATTTTTCTTTGAAATGGGGTTATATAGGGTACTTATCTATAATCAGCATATTACATACAGTAGATGGCAGTCAGCACTCCCCCAATTTAGAGAAGCAGGCAGGAGACCAACACAAAATATTGCCGCATCAACAACAAAACTCATTATAACCACTTGAAAAAAATTGCAGGGGCCCCCAGTAGCTCACCTGTTTAAAGGCCTGTGTCCTGGCCACAGCAGCCACGGTGTTGCTGTGTGTTGTTCTTTCTCCCCCTTTCATACTTATATCTGTCCTGTCAACATAAATGGAAACCTCCCAAAATAATTTTAAAATAAGCATTCTACTGCTGGGGACAGGGTCAGCAACGAAATGTATTTTATCAACCTAAAAAAGGTCCCACGTAAAAAGTCAATATCATTTCAAGTGTATGCTATATTAGGAGTATTTTGACTGCTTTACCTTAATGTCTGACAGTGATTTCCAACTTGGAAATTAAGCTGTGTGACTTATGTGACTCTGATGTATCCAAACTAACCCTTTAAAACACCAAAGTCACACACTTAAATAACACAAATTAAATAACTGATGTGGAGGTAAAGCAGCAGCTCCTGTGTTCAGCGATGTTAAATCACTATTTTTCTCAATGACGTCTGGCTTCAAAGGGCTTTTTATTGGTGGCTAAAATAAGTTTTCTTGGCAAATTCATCCGCAGCAGCAGATCGCTTGGCTTCCATGTCTGACTCCCGCTTATTTCTCCAAACTGGTAGCGTGCCAACAAACTGTTTGCAATATATTGTCTATGGTTAAGTACCCCATACAAACACACTTCAAAAATCTGAACTATCCCTTTAAGATGGGTAGATATTTCACACATTGTCCAGAGAATGTAGATTAAAAATATACGTAAATATGACACAATAAACCTTGTTGAAAATTCTCTGTGTAGTTGCAAGCTTTAACAGTTTACTCTCATGTTTACGCCAACTGCTTGAGAGCTTGTGCATAAGCATAAAGTGGAAAACACGAAGCATATTGTTTCTTTTATCATCCATATGATCTATTACTGACAGGTGCAAGTGGGTGTGAAGAGCAGTGCCACTGAGGAGAAGTATGTAATGCAAGGCATCAACACAAACCAAATGTTCAAAGTGGCTCCCGAGAGGCATGGAGATACTTCAGGGCTGTGTCTCCGCGGCCATTGTTCTGCACAAGTGGGAGACGGTTTTGGTTTTCAGCCCGAGGTTTTATCCATGGAGAGAGTCGAACTGCACGAGCGAGGATAAGAGGACAGAGAGAGGTGGGAGGAGGTGGGCCGGGGTTGTGGCCCTTGCCTGGAGGCTTGTGGGTGGTTGTGTTGGTTTACTGCCTGTCAGCGCTGATCTTTATTAAACTCTGGGGACAAATGCAGTCAGATGCTAAGGCCTTATTATGGAAAGGAGGTGTGCCAAGCACGCTGGGGAGAGAAAGCCCTCCCTTTGGAATGAGATGCCCTTAGAGACCCAAGTTTTTCTCTGTCCCTCACACTAACTGTGATGAAAACCAGCAGCAGGAGAGAGAGAGAGCACCACCCGACTAAGTGACTGCCTCTCTGGGCTGATGGAGAGTGTCATCACAGACAGCCCGTGCCCAGAGGCTGATGGAAACAAGCCCCTCCGTAACCACTTACAGTATGGATGAGGCGACAGAGGGAAAGATGCGCATGATTTCCCTCCCATGCCTCCTTAAGGTGCTAACGGAAGTCACATGTAGGATTCGTCCTCGTCTCGTCAGTACACCTTTTCCTCTAACCAGCCAAAGTGAAACCGCCTCCTGACTCTTTCCGCATTCAGCATCTGATGTAGCTCTGATGTGGAGCGTCAGGCCAGATGCAGCAAGCTGACTCAAATCAAGTGAAGGTCAGAGTGATTTGAAATGCATGAGGCTCCTTGCTAGCAGAGAGACTTTTAGGCACGCTCCATTGAAAGTAAAATACCCTGGGAAACCATATTTTCTATTCCAGTTGAGCCCAACAGATATTTCCCAGACATAAAAGCTCCCTGTGACCCACCGCCGCAGTGGCAGAAAGAGAAATGAAGCAAAATTGTATCAATGTGCATCTGCGATGAGAAAAAAAGAATGAAGTGAAAAGTTCTGACACACTGGAGCCTGCAGCTCAAATCTGTTTTAAAGTTGGCAGCATTCTGTCTGAATGTGATTTACTTTCTTATTTCTAACATCAGTTATAGTGCAATTCACCCAAAATCAGTCCAGTCACTATTCCTTGAATGAAAGTTGACTTAATGATCAAACTGCTCAGTCTTCCTTTCCTTCCTTCCCCTTCCAGGTTTCTCTGTTATTATTCCACCAGCATGGAAACATTCCTCCGAAGGAGTCAGCACACCACGCTGCTTTATATCTGTCCTCATGAAACTTTGTTCTCACCAGCACCAGTCCTGTTTACACATTACAGTTCTTCAGCACTTCCTATGACCACGTTTCTTGTAAAGTCAGGACCACATACACAGCAGCTTGCCAAATTTAATGCCTTTCAACTTCCTCCTCTGTGTGGACGCGACCGAGCCGATCTCTGTTTACTCGGCCTGAGACAGTGTTGACCCTAACCAAACACACCATGTCCTCATGTCTCAAAGGGATTGGCCCCCCAATAAACCTGCAGGAGCCCAGTCCAGATCCCGGGATGAGGACGAGAGCTTCCAGCCGGCCTGCTTTCCCACAGGTAGCCCGGCTCACCCTGACAGCCAAAGTCAGGAGAAAAACGAGCACAGCTGCTGGCCTTGCCCCGGGTGAGAGCAGGGCATTAAGGCAGATTACATTCCCAGGATAAAAGCAACACATCCAACAGTGTAATCCCGCTGCCCCCTGCTCCTTCTCAACCATTCCCACCACCTCCACTTTCAAGCCGGCCGACCCGACTCGGATCCCCTGAAGGAGCACGGAGCTGGAAGGCCGGCGAATCTGATTAGATATCAGGTAGCACTTTTAGTGCAGCAGCAGATCTGGGATACAGACCATTAAATTTAACCACTGCCTGCTCGGAGGCAGAGAAGACAATGACTCAGGATGTCACACTAGCATGCTATTTAACTCTGTGGGAATGCCTGTGGTAGAGCACAAAATGGGAAGGCTCACCAAATCACACGAAACAGATGTTTGCCTCCTGTTTGCTGACTTGACAAGATTAAACAAACCTGTAATAAGACTTTCCCCAAACAAAGCGGCAGTATCTGCAGCAACACTGTCATTACCTGCCTGATAATACCGCCTCAGACAAAAAGCACACAGCTATGTGGTAATGAATTCACTCCTCCTGTGAAAAACTGCTTCATTTTTCTGACAATCTGTGGGGACTTTATTGGAGCACAATGAGATTCCATCAAATGATGAAATATCTCTGCATTTCTATTGTGAAATTTGGCTTTTGTCTAAATCAGACTGCATTTAGACTCTAATCGCATTATCTGAATTTAAGCCTCTGTGGGAGATAGGATTGCAAAATGGATTCTGCACTCACTTGTCGGAGGCCGATCTCTTACTGCTCCTGTTTCACTAAACTTTTTGTAAAGAAAAACACCTTATGTTTAAAGGTACACTGCAGGATTTTTCTACAAAACAATGTATCAACTCATACAGAAGTCAATTCCTCTCAATCATCATTTGTGAGCACTAGAAGTGTGTGGTGGTGTATTTTTCTGCAGAGGCTAAGTCCTCTGCCTGGATTTTATTGTTTTTGTCTTATTTTCTGTGTTTGGGATGTTTATGGCCATGTATCTCCACGGCACTCATGTCAAGTCAGAACTTTATAAAAACGTAGTGATCAGCTGTTCAAAAAAAGAAAGAATCTGGATCAAATTTTTCAAAGCATCATTTGATTGATCACCTTGATCCCGTTACAAACTTTTCAAGATTTCCAAATCCAAATTACTGTAAACTTGACAACTTGATTTTACATAACAAAATCTAGGGAACCGATTGCCTTGATAAAGGTTAGTAAATTACAACTATTAATGTTAAGTTATGTTTACAAAACTTACATAATTACAAATAGAACACAACTTCATAGTATACCTTTGAATAAAGGTGAAACACAAAAAAAACGAGCACCAATCGAGGCACACTGAATACTCAGTATTAAACCTTTCCACTTCTGACTTTGCAATAGTACATTTTTCTCAGAGAGATAAGATCACATAACCAGAATCTGCAACTATCTTAAAGACAAACCGTTTACTGACAAAGTCAACAACACATTACAATGAACAAACGTTCCCGTTTTTAAAGCAAACAGACGATTACCTTGTTTAGAGATGTGCATCAGATTCCTGCATCAGTATTCCCTTAAATGACCAGCCGAGTGTCCCTGCATCAAGCATCTGTTCATGAGGAGACGTCAGTCTGTCTGCCCTGTGTGATTTAGCCCTTTCCTCCCTTTAACTGTCAGTGAACGGCTGACAGAAAATGCAAATAGGCTTTACCCCTTAGTGACACTTTCAACACATGATAGCCCCACCTGTCCAGAATATCACAGTGACACATCCTCTGATGAACGATTACAGGGTCGAGCCATTGAAACAAGCACACAAGATTTACTACAAGATAGTGCTCTTTTTTTGTCTTTATAAGATCTGGTGGCATGTCGCTTTGTTTTAGGCTTACTTGCACTATAATGCGACACGTTGTTCAGCCTCCAGCTTCTCCTGTCATCTATAAAAACAGATGTCGCTGTCCATCAAATATGAAAAAGGCCATAGATCCAGCTGACCCTCGGGTTAAACATAGATAGAGTCAGATGTAATCACTCATGAGTCTTTGCCAAACCACCCTGCAACCATTAATGACCTCACTTAATGATGTGTCACCACTCCATATGGTCGACCCATTTATCAGGGTGTGAGTAGCTTCTCTTACTGAAGGCCGAATGAGACTCGCACATGTTTTTATAAAAATGTAATTACATTAAAGGTTCGCTTTACCTGGCTTCTACGCGAGAGGGAGAAGTGGGTGAAACACATGCACATGTGCACGTGCGGGTTGTGTGTCTATGTGTGTGTGTGTGTGTGAGTGTGTGTCTCCCCTTGTGTGGCTGTCTCTTTACACCACACCCATCCATCACTCCTGCCTTTCACCACTTGGTCAGTTAATTACCTTTTCCTGTTCGCTCACGCACATAAAGAAAACAAGCCTCTTTCAGACTGTTTGGACAGACTTCATTCTCCTTCTCCCCTCTCTCCAACATCTCTCTCTCCTCTGCGGATCCGAGGCGGCCCTCAATGTCTCAGACCCCGAATCAGTCAGGCTTTCATCAGCTTTGGCCGGGGTCAGGCTGCTGGAAGGTCCAGCCTAGACTCACCAGCAAACCGCCAGAAACTCAATAAGAAACTGGTTTCACAGATGTAACAGTGCTGGCACAGAGACGACATCATAAACTCTCCCTCCAAAGTTTTCTCATTAGTGAAAAAAATGAATGTTCAGCTGCATCACCAGATAAACTTTTTTTCACCTGGAATATTTTCCACATCCCTGCCCATTGCTGCTGTGGAGCACGTCAGAGCAGCAGGGCTGCTTGCTATGCTGTCCTCACCAGGGACGTAGTGGATTGTATTTATGTACGCTTCCACCAACGATTGTGCACCTCTAATTAGAATGGCTGATTTTTGGCTCAGAGACACTCTCAAGGTAGTTTCGCTCTTATGCCCAGCCTGGCTCGGCTGTGGAAATGAACCAGAATGAGTACATAATGAAAAATTCAACAGGCAAGCTGGAGAGGCAGGAGCCAGGTGTTGCTGTAAACTGCAGGTGAAAGCAAGGGCAGAAGGGGGGAGGAAAGGTGGGGTGACGGGATGGAGGTTGAAATGAGAGAGGAGGGTTAAAAATCATCTGGCACATTCTCAGAGCGCATGGCTAATGAAAAGCAGAGATTAGTGTTTGGTCCTCTCATTTGAATCTGCTATTTTGTTTGGGTGGAGGGAAAAACGGATTCACTTAAGTTTTGTGATTTCTCTTTTCATGTTTTTTTTTTAATTCCTGAATCGATAACTTAATGGAGAGGTGGCAGGAAGTTGCCACTTTTATTTTAGCAATCAACAATGACGTCATCTCCTTGTTCAAGAAATACAAAGCCAAATCCAGAAAGCACACAATAATGGAAGTCCGAGGACATAAACCTTCAGCTGCTCAAACAGCAACTTGAATTCAGCGAGCCCAGCACAAACTGGCAAATTATGGCAAATAAATCAGTATTTGGGAAGCACTGCAGGGACAGCTAAATAGTTTAACTTTACTTTTTTTAAAATTAATTTCATGAATGGTCAAGTTTCACTTTCACTGCTTTCTATTGCTCACTCTGTGCCCAAATTAAGGTGCAATGCATTGCAAAAGGGTATATATATTCCATTAGAGCTCCTCATGAACAGCCCAACTCCAAAAATATAAAACCAATATGTTGCAGCAGATGTCTTGATCATGGTGGCCCACCACAAATAAATGAATGTGTGGAAAACCCTGAGGTGAAGTTAATTCAATATAGCACCTTTTATATAAAAAGTTTAAAATAGACCATAAAAACAGTTGTTATTTGATTTACCAGTCAGACAGACTGACTGACATGAGATGGCAGTCGGTCATGTCAGTTTTTGGAAATATGCCTCATGACATACAGTCCCTAGAAGTGTATGATTTAAGTTTTTCCCATAGTCTAGTGTTGAGTAAGTAAATACAAATTGCAATGAATCATAATAGCAAATTGCAACACTTAAAAATCACAATACATATAAATTCAGCAAAGCAGATACTCGATTGTATTTCACAGGGAGAGAAGAATATCCTCCTTCTCCGATTATTTTGCAAGAATATGCATGAGTAAAATCATGTGACCACTTGCATTTTAAGCATTTAAGGTCAGAATCAAAATTTCACCACTGTTCCATACATCTGCAAAGTCCTGATTAGTGTGTAGCGTGAAATTGAAACAGTATTCGGTATCCATCCACTGTAGCTTGTTGAGAGATCTATTTCTGTCCAAGAGCCCACTCTACAACACTCACTGCAGAATAGAGGATCCTGATACAATAGTTCCCTCCAACAGCCCAAACCACTACTTCACTTGAATTAAAACCCCTATTCGGGCTATACACAGAGATGGCGGCCACCTGCATCTCCTCTGTCTGAACTGTCGCACCAAGAGAGCTGCATTCACTGCGGTTTGTTCTACGGGATGGCTTTTTCATTTGGACTGGGAATCAGAATACTCCCTGTTCCCTGCAGTTTACAGTGAAAACAAACTGCCGCTAAAGCTTATGGCAACTAATCTCCACTGCAGGACTCCTTTTACCACATGCGTGCGCACAAATGGTTAATTATCAAAGGAAAATGCAAAGCGAGTTACTCATGCTCAAACAGAAGTAATTGCATATCTTCATCACCATCCTCCACGTCCCATAATGGAAAGAATCTCAGTCTACACATCAGCAACATGATAGGAATAAATCATTTTTAGATCAACATTTAAACACTTTGTCATGCCGAGCAGCACATGCACATATGGATCTAGAAGAAGCCTCATGTTATATGGTTATTGCAATATTTCAGCTGAGGCATCTTTTGCGAAAATGTATATTCCAAGTCATGAAAGAGAGCGGTATGAAAGTGATGACAAGGTGAAATGTTGAGTATCCGACGACAATTATTCTCTCCACTCTCTCTCCGAATGAACGGAACGGTAATTATTCTGGCAAGCTGCCATATGAATAAATATTCAAGTTTTCTGTTGCTGCTGGAGTTTCAGCCTCCCTCCCACTCTCTCTCACTACACATGGAGTGACTCTATAGATTCAGTCTGCGAGGGGAAGCCACATAATGAGGCCCTGCAAGTGGTTATTGTTGAGCGTGGCACTTTTTTATTTGGCAGATATCTCAATTTTCACTTATCGTCCCATGTGCCGGTGCGGATATGTGTGCAACAGGGCAACTGATTAGCAACACAAAGCTTCGGGGACTATAGAGCGAGCTAAAGGTTAGTACCCCATTTTGGCTACTTAACCGTGTTCATACAGCAAAGCACAAATCATCCTGAGCCAAGGTGAGCTGTGCTGAGCATCCCTATCCCATCCACTCCCACCGTGCAGAGCATTATCTCCGAGAGTGACATGCTTTGTGTCTCACAAAGCTGCTGCGTGTCGGGAGAACAATGGAGCGGCAGAGTTGCGAGCTGCAGAATCAGTCTGGTGCAACAGTCTAGTGTAGGTAAGGCAGCGAGAGGGGGGAATGCTAATTTATCATGAAAGATGTCATTACCATGCCAATGACTTCTCAGAGAACACAATTATCACTAATAATAGAAATTTAAACATCAGCCCAGGGCTTTCAGACAGGAAGGGCTGTATTAATGGAAAACTGTTGTCTGTTTATGAAAACTAGTTGTTGAAGGCTGGTAAGAGGACTGGTAGAAAGAACACACTGAGATAAGCACTAACCATTATCTGTTTTTTGTTTTTTTTTTCCTTGCTAATTGAGATGTCTAGACACATTCAATTGAACATCAGCGAGATAAGGAAGTAGGCTGAACGATCTCGGTGGAGAATAGCACACGCTAATCCACTCGCTGAGTCTGAAGGATTTCCATTCACCATCCTAGAAACCGCTTAGCTTATCAAAATGTTTTCACTCGCACATTTTGCTACTTTGTCTTTAAGGAACAATAGCATCCTGCATATGGCCTTATGGCCTGCGACAAAAAGCAACTTCTACTTAATATTCAAATGGCTTGGTGAGGACTGGCGGAGCTGAGACAGATTTTTTTCCCCTAATAATATTTACTTTTTACTTTTAACATTTTTAGTTTTAGTTTTAGGTTGCAATAAAGAAAAATAGGCTCTTCTCTAGACTTTCCAAATGGATCAAATCAAGATAGTCATCTCACGGTGGTTGTAGTGCTCAAAAAAATGTATGCATACAGACATCTCTTTCCCAGTTTAAGTTGTTTTGGAAAAAGTCGTTTTGGGTCCAGTGGCATCATGTGGCAGGCACAGAGGATGTAATTCTATGGTTTGGCCACTACTGGTTTTGAAGAGATGTTTGTGACATCCGCCATCACCTACATTCATATAATTTGTCTTTTAAGGATTACAAAGACAGTGAAATGGCGTTGAAAACAACAAACTCTGAAGCTTTTCTTGCTGTTGTGACTTGACAAGTAAATTGTGCATGAATGGAACCGCAGACATTTATTGTGGAGAGTATGCCCGAACCCTTAGAGCATACAGCCATGCTAGCAGCTATGTGAGGCTATAGCTAGACGCTCACTTACAGTCACTTTTCAGCTAAATGCTAACATCGGTTTGCTGGCATGTTCACACTGACAATATTAGCATGCCAATGTTATTGTTTAGAATGTTTACCATCTTAGTTTAGCATGTTAGCATACTATCCTTTGCTACAAATTTAGCCCCAAAGACACCTGAGGCTAATGAGAATCTGATCATTTTTGCAGATATTTGGTCATAAACTAAAGTATTTGACACTTTGAAATTTTGACCTGCTGGGGTTGCTACAGGAAAAAGCATCACCAAAGTCATAATGATTTATCAAAAGGAAACTATGAATATCTGCACACATTTCCATGGCAATCCATCTAACAGCTTTTGAAATATTTAAATCTTGACCAAATTGATGGACTGACAGATCCACCAAGGGACAAACAGTAAGACCGACAGTGCCGTCCGTAGAGTCATGCTGCTAGCGTGGCTCAAAAAGACTAGTAGGAGTCCTGCTCATTCCAGCAGACACTGAAGAAAGTGCACCAATTTGTGAAGGCTTTGTAACTCATCCACCTGTTTGAACGAGTCTCTACATGATAAGAGGTCTGACAAATCACCGTCTGAGGAGACACAAGCTTACTGTAGGAGACTGCCAATCTAGCCTTTTCTCAGCACAACCAAACACGAAACAGGGAACGAGTTACAAAACCATCTCTATTCTCATGACAGGGACGCCAACATGGGCGGACAAGGACATTGCTGCTGTCATTTCACATCGCGAAATGAAGAGATAACCTTGGAGTTGTTGGCAGCTTTGTTGAGTTCTGTCTTGAATTGTGCTCTTCACATTCTTCAGGGGCTTTCTTTCTGCCGGCTCATATGAAATGTCACAACACAGCCAAGCTCAGCGAGAGTTGAGGAATTCATCTTGATGGAGAAACACGCAATCCTGAGAGACATGGAAGAAGGCTGCAGGTTCGTAGCTGAATTGCGTGTTCAGAGGCGCGCAAGACAAGGATGGAAGATGTCAAACAAAGTGAAAGTGGAGAGCTTGAGTCTGCCATGAGATTTATATTTTTGGCTCAAGGGTATGATGGCATTCATCTAAGTCTGTCTGCCTGCATAAGCCCTGAGTGATGCGCTTTCACTGCACTTAAGAGCATGAGAAACACACAGTTAAGAGCAGTTAAATAACAATACTCACTCAAGGATAGGAGAGCTGTAGGGTTTGCAGCAGATGGATGCAGACTAATGGATCTTTTATATATTTATGAGTGGAGAATGGAAAGTAGCCAGATATATCATTAAGTTGGGAGAATAAATTTTTATGCACGGCTCCAAACGCTTTATTTTGTTAATTTCACCAAGCTATTACATCATGTCAGACTGAATCACTTGCTACATCTGTGCCCTTTTTGGCTGCAAACACACACACACACACACACGCTCACACACAATCATATGTAAAGCAGGGTTAGGGATGCAGAAGCATGCCCGGTCCAAGCTCAGAGCTTGATTGCTGGACTAAGGGGTCAAAGGGTAACTAATTGCGCGACTCATGGAGGTCAGCGTTGGTGTGGCCTCCTGCCAGAACACTGGAACACCACCTGAAGGTCTGTCAAGAAAGACAAATGAACTTCGACCTCCCTGCTGATGACATCGACCCCAGTCAACAAGCACACGCCGGATCTTAATCTGGGTCACAGAGAAAGGAGCAGATCACTGCTGGTGCTCTAGCTGCTACGTGCTGAAGGAGCTATCTCCAATGTTTACCTGTCTGGTCTCATGTTCAGTTACTTATCAAACACACCAACAACAAAAAAACTCTTTCTCTCCATGAGGTCAGACTTGGCAACTGAAGCAGTGGTAGTGGTCTTCTTGGATAAATAAAAGTTGTTGTGGTGATTCATTCAACACAAACTGCTGGGAAAACAAAAAAAGCCTGCTTGGTGCAATCTGGTCAGTCTAACAAAAGCATTCTTGTGCAAGCAGCTCTTTCTTTTTTAGAGACCCCATAAAACGCTAAAGTTAGCTCTGCCTTCAAACTCTTGGAATTCCACACTAGAGCAACTCTCAGTTTTACACAGTGACTCCCGTAAGCAGAGCCGAGCAGGAGATGGTTATCATTTTTCAACAGTCAATAATTAGCTGACTTGCTAATCAGCTGTTTGTGCAGCGTGCCTGTCCTTGCCTTCTTATTTAGCCGTATCACAGCAGACGCCGGGGCTTTTACCTGCCATGCCATCAGCCTGAACCACACCGATAGGCGACTGCTGTCTGGAATGTACTTGCAGTTATGCCTCATAAAAGAGCATTTACCAGGTCTATTGCATGCGTGTGTGTGTGTGTCATCCTGCTGTAAAGAAGTAACAAATATGTGTGATGGATGGATAAAATCACATGACAACTCCAGCCTGACGGAAAAGGTATTGTGATGGAGGTCTAGGGATCATCCAAAGAAAAGGAGGGTCTCGCTTTCATGATTAACAAAATGTCAAAAAGGATTTCCCTTCCTAAACAGAGACCACAATCATGCAAGGCTGCCAGCCAAAGGGACACGGCCAGATGGGACGTCTCCCCTGTCTTTCTCCGCCTGCTGCTGCTGCTGCTGCTGCTGCACTGTTTTTGGGAGACAAAAATGACCCAGACCTGTGTCAACAGCTGGGAAAAGCATCCCTCACTGTGCTTTGTGAAAGTGATAAAAATAACGCCATGAAGTATCCCGCTGTGGGTTACGCCCTGAACGGGTCTGTTTTTCCTGGCCGGGAGGGTCACTGTCAGGCGGAGCTGGACCTCCAGCCAACACACATCAAGGCAGCACTTTCCTAGCCTCCATTTTCGCCCCTGTCTTTTCCTGTTTTGACAGGAAACAGGAGATGATAACATAGTCACACAAACAAGCAGAGATTGCCTCCGACCTGCTGCCTGGCTGTCCTCGTGTGGCTGTGGACGTCTGTTTTCTTTAGAGGGCCTCGTGTCCAAATATACAAAAAATAACACTCATGGTCTTGTGCAAACATGGACACCAAGCCATTATGACGCACAGGCGCACACATTCTCATCACTCACACACCTGTCTTCATGCCAAGCTTGAACAACCTCTCCAGAACCTGGCACAGTTCGAGCACTTCCTCACAGGCTCCCAGCAGCGTGCCAGAACAGCGTCACACAAAGGAACGCAATAAAACAGACCACCAAAGTCACGGACACAAGGCTCAAAGAGGGGAGATGAAAGCAGTGGTGGTCGCCACGGGGAACCAAACATACACTGCGGAGGTGAGCCGGGGAGCAATGTCAATATCTAGCAGCAAGAGGAAGGGTGGGGTGGGGAGGGGAGGTGTGGACGGGTACATCTCTTGTCCGAGGCTCTTTTTTGGAATGTGAGCCTTTTATGTTGTCAGGAAGCACACTGCGGTGAGACACAACAAGTGGAGTGACGGGGCCATTAGAGGGGCTTTGTTGATGGCGAGAGAAGCTCAAAGGAACGGGACACTTTGATTGCCCTCTCTGATCCCCCACCAGCCTTTGTTTATGAGCTAATTAAGCATTGTTCAGCTGCCGCAGGAGCCTCCATCCCAACAGCGCCACCATGACTTTGAATGGCTACTGTAGGGCTTTTACAGCGCCCTCTATAACTTAACAACTCGAGCAGAAATCACTTCCAGCATGGGAACCAACCTCTGATGAAACCAACCACAGATCGGTGTGTTGTATATGTGTCCAAAGCGCATGAAACAGATGGAAACTCACAAGTCAGGTAAAGTCTGACAGGTCAAATCCAGTTCAAATGTGGTCTCCAGTGACCGCTTCTGTGGGAGTTCAAGTGTGCCCTGGTTTCACCCCTCCACTGGACGTGGCAGCCAAAACAGCCTCTCACTCACAAAGAGATGGAGACATAAATGCCCAGCGTGGGATGAGGGGAGGCCTAGGGGTCAGTGGATGGACAGAATAGGGAGGAGGAGACTAACATCTCATAAGATGGATGTGGTAATGACCGTGTGACAGCAGTGGATAAGTGCTCACACAGACAGAGGGGCAGTTTTATAAAAATTGAATACATTATATGCACAAGGCTTTTACTTGTGTTTGGGGTCAGGAGCAGCACGGGAAAAGGAATAAAATGGTAACAGAGGAAATCAAAATTTGAGCATTTACAACTTAGAATTAATGTTTGCTAGCTGGATGAAAACAACAAGAAGAGACTGATTAAAGGAGCAGTCTGTAGGATTTAGCTGCAACTAGCATTGGGGATTATAGATTGTAACAATCTGAAATTTCTCCTATGTGCCAAGCGAGAACTCCAAGTTAGGATTTCTTCAGTGTTCATTGTTCAGTAAGGTTTTCCAAATTATCCAGGTAGGTCTCCTCCTCTCAAAAACAAATGGACCAGGTGATTTAAACCAATAAAAACACGGTACAAAGCAGTTTCATGTCACAAACCTGCATTTCTATGATGCTGTTTGGCTTGTGGGAGATGGCCCGCAAGCCTCGCACCTGCTAATTTGTGCTCACCTTTTCTCTCTTCTAACTTCAGATCCAGACATTCAGGAGGGCTTCACCGACACTCAAATTTTCTGCCGAGGTCTGCTCCTCTCCATAACATCAAATATTGTGATTTAAACCAGAAAAAACACTGAAAAAAACAGTCTGAAGTTTAAAAAAACTGTGTTTTTCGGACGCTGTTCGGCTCGTTGCCGAGAGGCTGCTAACTATGGTGGCTGACACCAAAACGCAAATAACTGTATTTAGAGCCAGTGTTTGGTTTGTCAATTCTGGGCTACTGTAAAAACATGGCAGACTCCGTGGGCAAAGACCCACTCTGTGTGTAGATATAAACAACTCATTCCACAGTATTAAAAAACAACAGCTCTCATTGTACGGTGTTTAGACACTAAAGAAAATATATTATATATTAAATTTCTGCCAGTATATCCCCCTAAATCCTACACACCGAACCATTGAAGATATTGATCATATAAATAATATCTAAACACCTCAATCCAAATTGTCTGCACTGTTTTGTATGACTAATGCCTCCTCTTTACACCAACGCATTGCTGCAACATCAAACTAAAGCTGACACAACCTGTAAAATTCCATGTGTAAATAACACATTTAAGTTTGACCACATAATAGTTTTACGGTGAGCTCCCTGCCTGGACTAGCAGAGAATGACCCTGGTTTTGTACGCTTTGGCTGCTGAGTTGCTGTTCTTGGAGGACAGAGAGGGGGAAGGTGAGCTGGACACAGCAAAGGGTCAGACGACTGAGCACAACAGTAGCGTCCACTCCTCCTCTGAACAGCAAAGCTATGCAGGAATCCACCAAGGCCAGAGACACAGGTGTGCTCCCCGAGAGCTTCCCTCCTCTTCACCAAGGGAGGGAAGCATTTCCTTGTTGCACAGACACGTTCAAAGGCATTCCAACAATGTTTTTGTTTGATGCATAAATTTAGAGCAGTAAACAACAGCTACTATCCATCGTGTTGATTTAAATGTTTCTGAGAGAAGCAGTTGAGCATGTAAAGCACGCCACATTAATGATGATAATTTCAGACAAAAATGCCAGCATGCAGGGAAAAAAACTAATTGAAATTTGCTCTTGATGTACGTGAAATGCCAAGGAAATCTAATCAAGTTTAGTAGACATTTCTATGAATAAACATACACACACACTTGTCCACACACTCTCGCAAGCTTGTTCTCACACCCAGCATGGGAAACGGGCAGCACTTAGCTGGGGGTCTGCACAGTGAGGCCCAACAAGCAAGTTCCCAGAACAGCAAGGATAGCCGGGCTTTTATGGTCGACGCTGAACTGATACTGAGCAGCAAACGCAGAGGATGGAGAGGCAGTTTGGGACTCGTAAACAGAGAGGTTTAAGTTTAAGTGCCCGACACACACGAAGGAGATAAAACAGCCCAGAGCTCTTCAGCGGAGAGAGTGACATCATAAAATAGAGCGGCAGTAACAAGAGGGGAAGCATAAAGGACGGATCTATTAATGGGAGTCGGATCATGGGAGAGAGGCAGAGTAAGGTTTACTCCACAAGTATCCGCTGGGAGTGATGATAAGCTCAAGACGGCATCCCTTCTCAAGACAATATATCTCTGCTGATCTGAATAGAAATCTAATTTTCTACATTCAGGTTTTTTCCTGTGACCTCCAAAGTAAATGTATTCACTGTCATAGTTCACATGGCTGCAAAAGCCAAGTTCATCACTGACTGAGAAACTGGATTTTCTTTACTTTGCTGCTGTTTCTTAAAGTTCAAGGCGCAGATTTTATAAGTGTTGTATGAGTGCCTCTTCTCTCTCATCTTTATCACTCCCACACTGCGAATCTGTCTGAATCACAGGATGAGACAGACGTATAAGGAAGGCTGTCAAGTATCTGTACTTGAGGCTATATTAACTAGAGTGCAGCAAAGAAGGGATGAAAATCCCTATGATATTTAAGTCAAGCAGTACAAAAGTGGCAAAATACACAATGTATTTCAGCCCTGGCCAGTGGCGCATCCATGGGGGGGCCAGGGGTGGGCGTGGCAAAAATTGTTTGAGGCCAATATTACTGTCTTTAAGAAGCTGCTGTGGTACCAGTGGTATCTTGTGAAAAGTTAAAACTGTATAATTGTATTTTTAAGTAAAAGGACAACAAGTCGATTTGAAGATCAATGAATCCCCTAGGACATGTTTATACAGATACAAGCAAAAGGTTTGTATTTTATCCAACAAATTAGTAACCAGCAAATGACTTTACGCCCTTAATGCAAAGTTTCCTAGTTAATGTAAAGTTACAGAGGTTAGGTTTAGGAAACAAAACATGTTGAGGTCGTACATTAAAATAACTTAAAGTTCACACAGTTCTGAATACCAGTCTCCTGGAGGAAAGTCCTGAGGAAAAGTCCTGTGTTTTGTGACCCTTCCACCACCCCAAACTGCCTCCTACCTGTCAACACATTGGTCATGTGATCACAGCCTTCCAAAATACGTAGATTATGCACAAAGCACTGGCTCATCATATGTGGGATATGTTTGAATTTTGCATTACTTTTCGTCAGAAAACGTTTGACAAATGCATGAGCACACCTGAAACTCAAACTATTGAACATACCAGTATTAGTCGATGCACATCTGATAATCAGTAAACTATGAGGAAACTAAAGTATACCAGTATGTGATTCCTTAACTCTCCATATTGACATAGTTTTCAAATAGCCTATGTACTTCAACAGCACAAGTGAATTGCATTTTTCTTTGATGTGTGAGGATTTAAGAAAAAATTCTAGGGGCACCAATGGCCCTCCCTACTTGGAGGCAGCTCAAATGTTTTCCCAATTGTGCAAAAATCTTCAACAAAGACTTCCCCTGTCAATCACAGACAAACAACACTGCCACTGTATCTTCCTGATTGACTTTTTTTCTCCAGTGAAAATCCATTATGAAAATCCATACAGCTGAGGTTGACCTTTTCGGTGTTCCGCCTGTTGAGGAACTCAGCGAAACAGTTTTCCATGGGATTAACAGCAACTTTGCTGCCATTTTGTAGGAAGCATTGCTATGCTATTTCCTTTCAAATGTCAGCAGTCAAATTATTAAGTCAAGTCAAATAAAGACAGAAAAATGAAGACTAAAAACATATTCTTCATACTTCTTTTCTTCTGCTCCACTCTGTCTAAAGAAGGGATAAATGTTTTGGTACAAATCTGAGGTTTTGGATATTTATTTGATTTTTACAATACAGACCTAAAAAGCTAATAACTAAGTGAACTGTGGTATAAGTGGTATGTTAGACCTCAATATGAGCACCAAACCAGGAGCAAGTCAAAAACAGCAGGGCTAATATCAGAGCTAAAAAGAGCTTGAACTCTCATGATATTCCCCCTAAAGCAAAGCCTGCCAACGACCAGAGAAACGGCAACGGCCAGTCACCTTCTCCATCACCTTCTCCATTAACCAGATCACCACCAGGCCTGCGCTCTGGAACGAGGATAAAACACTGACTGTAATAATGCAATCATAAATTGGTTGCAGTTAAGTTCAGAAAGATGGATGACTTCTGCGGCAAAGTGGAAAGGATGGAGGGACTCTGAATGTGCTTCATCTCTTTCTTTTTCCTCTGGTACTTACACGCACATTCACACATCATCAATACACACACTCATCCTGGCTCGCGGAGCTGGACGCTCAAGCATGAAATGAACATGAGCAGCGTGAACTTTGACTGGCATTTTCACACTGCGACCAGGATTTATGGAGCACTATATACGTATCAGAATGAGCTCCTGACAATAAAAAATGGCCTAACGCATAGCTGGGGAGGCCGGTAAGACAGGTTAACACAACCCATCTACCAATCACAACACAACCCATCACAATCCATCTGCTCTTACACAAACATAAATAGAATAACAGAGGGATGCATGCATACTGTCACCCAGACATATATATAGAAATATGACGTGAAAGCACACTGGTGCACTCACACAGCAGCTGCACAGTTTACTACTGTTGGTCACTGAGCGGCTCCTCTATGAATGCACTGGTTAGATAGCTCTCAGCAATTCAAAATAATTAATCAATGAATAGGGGAGGTAGGCCATTTTTGGCTTCTAACCTCTTATGCACAATGTTCAAATTTTTAAATTCTTATTGACTTTTCTGTGCACACGTATGTGAAAATATTCTATAGATATCTGTGAACTATGACTTAGTTTACTAGGGTGACTAGTAAGGCTTTGCAAGTGTACAGGTATTTAGCCAACAGAGCAGAGATATTCAACTTGCCTTGCCCGGGGGCCTTTTGCAAAATGGCCAGAGACCAAGGGCCAGTTAATAAATAACCACTAATAATATTTATCAGTATTCATAATAAATGCTTTCAGTCTTTCTATATTTGCTGTTCTCAGACGACTTTACAAGGGACAAAGTTTAAACATATGGAATCTGAATTGGTATGATTTCTTCTGAAAACATAGGAAAAAGACAATGAGGAACTTGGAGAGAAATGTCCAAAAACTGCAAAAAAACAAAAGGTGACAAGACAATGACAATAAATTTATGATTGTTTTAGAATTATATGTTTAAAGTAATGGTACAGAAAAAAGTTGGGTTTCTTTCTTAAGGTCAACTTCTTGTTTCTTTTTGTTTTTAACCTTTCCTTTTTTTTTTTTTTTTGCTTATTTTCAGGTCATTTTCTATTTCTTGTTAACTTGTTCATTGCTTTCTTCCCATGTTTTTGAAAGAAATCAAGCAGATTTGCTCAGGTTCCAAAGGGTTAAACATACCTTCAAACTGCATGCAATACTCCTAGAATCAATTATTTATCTTTTAGTTTATTTTGTTCTGTGTTAGTGGGGAAAAAAACAATTTCTGCCCGACCAAAAAAACTCTTTAAGTGCTTTTTTTCCTGGCAGGTTGACGACGATTGTTTAGAGAGGGAACTGAGGATTTTAAAAATCTACTTTTGCAACATCGACACTCAATGTACCGCGCTCCGAGGGTAAATATTGCCAAAGAGGCCATCTTCATCGCTGGCAGGTGAGAAGTAGTAGAAAGCTCCATTAACATCTGCCAAAGAGGAAAACAAACAAGGCAATGTTGAGTCCAACTCAGGCAACATACTCCACTGATCCACTGTTTGCTGTGAGCAAGGGAGCCACGCCCAAACAGCCCGGAGTTTGCTGTCTGCATATCCATCTTGGCAAGGACACACAGCGCTGGCATTCTCTTTCAGCACATTGCTATAAGCCAGGCGATTTGTCTGCTACCACAAGGCCTGCTGTCAATTGAGCGCGTTTTATGGAGCCAGCAGGAGATTACCTCCAACTCAGTGCTCCTCGGTGTCTGTGTACCGTCTTGAAAATTTATCTCAACAACTATGTTTTCCCAATACTCTGAATCAGACTCAATAATGGACTGCAGGCTGCCTGGATCATGCACGTCTCACTTCACCATGACATATGGAGCCAGGCAGTAGGAGCCCCAAGATCGCATAAAACAAACATGCATAGGCGCATACTCAGAATAACACACACAGGCAGCTCGCCCTAAATTAACAAGTCAAACTGATTAATTCCCTCTGGTTACACTTCTTGTTGCATTTGTGTTCTTTGCTCATTGACATTTCTGCCTTTGTTGCTCCGTTCTCATGCTCTGCAGACATGTGCTGTGCTGTAACACATCGCCCTGTCAGCCCAGACAGCACATCCATTGTTTCATTTCAGTCTGGCTCATTGTAACACATGATCCTTCACCAAACAGCAGCAAACCTATTCAGACAAGCACTATTATGCATGGCAATCATTCTTCAAATACACTAACAATGGGAAAACAGCTAAAGAATATAGGTGTTTTCACAATCGCAGCATTACCTGGTGCTTTAATTCAAAGAATTTTTATGAAAAGATCGCTAATAAAACAAAACCTGTCCTCAGTGCCTGAATGAGTCATGTCTGAATTAAAATACTTAGTGAATGTACACCTGTGAACAAATACTTTAAATATTATTGCACTAATTCAATATAAGAGCACATCCATGATGCCAGGGTTCTTTGTTCCTCCTCTACATTTTGGCCTCTCGTCTGTGGCGTTTTAGGTCAATAAAATTGCTATTTTTTAAAAAAACCTGCTAAGGTACTTATAAAACAAATAAAAACAACTACTTTCTTTCTATCTGTGTGGAAGTGCAAAATGCAGCGTAGATTTTATTTGTTACACTGCATAAGTGCACATTAATAGCGTATTTTTCACAAAATGTCTAGATTAAGTGACTTGAGGGTGTTTCGCTTCTATTATCAAGTGCAGGTAGCATAATAAAAAAACAAAAGCTGAGGAAAAAGTCATCATGAATGCCTTTTTCTGCATAAAGACCCATTGGATACTTCATTTTTAATTGTTTAAATTCACTTATAGAAAAACTATATCTATATTTGAACTCTGCTAACAAACATAGCTTTTGGGTCTGCTTTCCTGAGTTTGTTTCTGCCACTAGAATATCAATTTGATCTTCATCAACCACTGACAATGTCTATTTTTTTTTCTTTTTAATACCGGTCAAACCAGCAGATGGTTGGGCATTTTTGAAAGTGGGATTGCTGTCAATGAGGAGTGGAAGAAAACTTTTGCATATCCGAAGCATCACTTGTGTCTGTGAGTGAGCTCCTTCATCCTTATATTGAAGGGGAATCATTGACATCACCAGTTAGTGTTTTAAACAGGTGAGCTGTATACTTTACTACCTCTGCATCAATGGGAGACTGTTGAAGACCGCCAAAGAAGCCATAAGTGCTTGGAGACATTTTTCTGTTCCAGTGTGCGTGAATTTTGTAAAACACAGATCATGTGGACAAAATTATTTTTTAAAAACGCAATGAGAAAATATATGTTTTAAAAATATCTGAAGCTTATGTGTGGACAGGTCCTTATGTTTGTGGGCATAACAGTGTTCTTGACTTTAGACACTGATATCTCCACAGAGGCTGTACGTTTTTTTTACCATCCATGTCCTTTTGTTCTTTTGCTATTTGAACATTAAGCTATCTTTCAATGTTAGTTCATATCAAGAACACAGGATGCTGAAAACATGTGAAACAGGGAACATAGGGATGACCTCCTCAACATTATAAAAATAATTATAATTTTTAAAATGATAATAATAATAATAATAATAATAATAAATAAATATTAAACAAATAAATATTTTTTTAAGGAACTGGGAGATAAACAACACAGGAAATGCTGTCATGTTGCTTACTCCAAGAAATTAGATGCAGTGAGGTTCAGATGGAGTCCAGAAAGGTAAGAGTATTTATATACCAAATTATAGGCTGTCATCTTTTGTAGAAATTGGCAGAAGAGCCTCTCAGAGAATAAAAAATCACCTTTTCTAATCATAAATAGGACATTAAATCAGACAACCAGGATGTGGCAGAAAGAGGATTAGGGCTTTTCCAATTTAACCAAACACATCTACGGGCAATGAGTGAAGTAAAAGCAACAACGTCTGAGTATTTCTTAGAGAGACTGACCAGTGCAGGGGGTACCCCAAAGATGGCTCTCAAAGGGCTGGGTTCATGTGTGACATTAAGGACTTGACTTAATGTAAAGAAGGAAGACCAAAACTCGACAAACACGTCTCTTTCGACATGCAACAGGCCACTTTAGGTCAGCATTTACAAAGATTTAAGAAAAACAAAGATGCTCTACCAAGCGTGATGCTCCATGGCCTGTGGTAGCTTATTGCTTTCACATCAGCTCATTATATGGTGATGGTGCAGCTGGTCTCTCAAGTCACACACTTTGATTGAACGTCATTATTGCATATCTGTTACAGATAATAGGCCGACTTTACATATTTGACTTTCGTGAACGAGACAGGCACTGGAACCTTTACAATAACTAAAGACGGCAAAGTAAATTCCCAGGTCTAAGCAGCTCTAAATAGCTCGTCTCACCTTGACAGGTAACTGGGGGAACATCTGGACGGCTCCCTGTAGAGATTACAGTAGCATGCAGCCGCACCAGGAAAGACCAGATGGCCAGAGGAGGACATATTCAGGTAAACTCTGCATCTGTGTGTGTGTATCTGAGCTCACGCATGGGTTCACCTGTGCGCACGTGCCTGTGTATGTAGATTATGTGTGTGTATGTTAGTGGGCATCTGCTGAGGAGCCCCAGTCAGCTCCTGTTTCATTTTGCCTGCTGTGGATCTGGTCCTCTGAGCAGCCAGCAGCGGACGTAAGGAATGGCAGTTATTCCGAGTGGAGAATTCCTCATCCTCCTCCGACAGATTCCCTCACTACGCTCCTGATGAAAGGCGATGAGCATCAGCCTTACTGCAGCTCAGTTTCCATCCAGACCCATCAGCCCTCGCATCTGCGCACCCTGAACCCATTTCCTGCACTCTGCCTTGTAGCAATTTGCCCTTGCAATTGCGATAAGTAGCAGACTGTTCCAGCAACAATTGGGGTCAATTCACTTTCAGCTCACCAAATTAAAGATGTAAAATGAAACTGCAGCAGATATAGTGAAGATGTGGCCTTCATTCCAGAGCTGCTTGAAGATTAGAAAAAAAGGTTTCTGGGCAGTAAAAGTCAGCTACTTTGAAAAGCAGGACCAGCTGTGAAAATCTGGAAGCAGGAAAGTGAATGAGAAACTCTTTACACTCCCATAACTACTTCTGACGGAGTTCTTCCACTGTCCACATTTAAAGCACTGTGTCTGCAGCTTTCAGGTGGAGAGAAAGGCTGGAAATATAAGGAGATGAAGAATTTTTCCTCCAGGACAATTAAATTCTGGCAGTACTTGAACCAAAATGTGGACTAAATGTGTCCTTTGTTCTACACCACGGTGTCAACTGTACTGTTGACACAAAAATGTGGAAGCAAAAATCAAGGGCCAGCGTTTGATTTGTCCATTCTGAGCTACTGTAGAAACAACAGTGCAGACTACGTGAAAGAGGACCTGTTGCGTATGTAGATATAAGGGAACAAAAACCAAATGAGGCTTACTTTCAGGTGATTTTAAACTTATTAAAACGTGGTTATGAATATTATATACATTTTCTATCAATAGAAGCCAAAATTCTTAAATGTTACACTTTAAAATCTCAATATACAGTCTGGCAAACCATTGATTTAATTCAAGAACTGCCTAATCAAAGAAGTTAATAAGAGTTTATGAGATTATGAATGTAGACAGACATTTGATGCTAGGTCTCAGTAGCTCACTGAGGTGCTAAAGACACATTTCAGGCCTAACAGTAGTAACAGTATAACAGAAGCGAACACAATGCATGCAAATGTGTCACATGAAGAGGTGTCTGACAGCTGACAGAGTGAATGAAGCTGTGGAGACTTGAGGTAAAGTGGCAGTGAACAGCTGCTGAGGCTCACAGATACAGTACAGCACGGTAGCACCATGACTGATGTCTGTGGTGTCTGCACCACTTGACACCAGATTATTGCTCTGCGGTTTAATACAGCCACATGCCATAAAGCAAAAGTCACACTGCATGCAGCGATGAAGCAAGGGGACAGCTCATCCCAGAGAGTCTCGTCTATTCTCCTGTCTCGTCTCTCAACTCCTCCTGGGCTCTCTGGAGTGCATGCACTGCTGAGCAGGCACGCAACACACACATCACAGACGGCCCCAGGGGCTCAGGTGCTTAGAGGTGAATAGAATAATATGGTCATGCTCTGTTTTAACTCGACGTTAGCTCAAGTTTCACAACCTGAGGGTTTTTTTTCACACAGTCTTTTTTTCCTTCATCCGTCTGCCAGTCACTCTCTCCTGTCATCTGCCCTCCTGCAGCGAACCTGGCAGCGTACACCTGTTCCAGCCCAGGTCGCCCCCATGAAACTCAAACCCACTATAAAGACTGGGAGAACTGACAGACAGGTCAGAGGTCAGTACCCCCACTGACTCGCCTGAGAAACAGAAGCCAGGTAGGCAGCCATTCACCAGCACCCACTTCTTCTTCTCTCTCCTGAGTCATGTCTTTCACTTGGTAAACACCTTCTATGTACAGTAACATTATCAACAAAGCAATTTTCCTGCTGGCTCGTTGGCCACGGCAACCGAACACTCTGCCCCATTTCTTCTCTGACAGCTATACAAATCTGTGAAATGAGTGGGCAAGCAGGCTCAGAATGCATTAGAAAAATGGCATGTAACACACACAAATGGACGTGTAGTGAAGTCAAATGAACTCACATCGTAATGATCCTGACTTTTTGGCAGGAAAACATTTCTTGCACAACGTAGATGATTAATTTCCTTTCTTCCGTCCTTCAGGAAACAAAGCCGGACTTGTTACATTAACATGGATTCACTTATAAATGCACATAAAGTGGATCATGGGTCAAATGAGGAACAAAGCAGAAACAAATCAAACATGAATCCAAATGAGTCATTTGCGAGTCCCATAATTTATGGATTCAACATGAAAAAACTGGCAAAAGGCCTCATGGTACAAATTAATTCCTGCAGCCATGCATAGTCACACTCGCACACACCATCCATAATAGGTTTGGACACATTGTGCATACATCAGCAGTGCACAGTATTCCTGAATAGCTGACGGTTGGCTCATTCTCTGTCATCCCAAGATTTAACTTCATCTCACCATAGTGAATGCAGTATGCCTGTATCCAGAGGTTAAAGGTCACCAGAAAGGTAAATCCTAGCTGCAACTGACCTCAACCTCCAAGAGCTCAACTTAATCCAACTGTTCAAGCCCCCACAGCCCTGCAGGACGTTCTCTGTTAATCAGTCAGCGGACTAGTGGAGCTCACAAGGTCCAAGACTGCTTGTATATTCATAGGCCTAAGTATTTATGAGCTGGTGTTAGCACTGCTGACTTTATCACTGACCTGCAGTCCCTGCAACATACCAAACCACGGTGTGTCTGCTCCAGAGCTCTGGCTTAATATATTTCCATGTTCCAACCTTTTAACTTTATCAGTAAAAACAGAAATCTTACAGAATGCGAGGGCAACAAACACTCAGTATTCTCGGATGAACTCTCAAGAAAATAGTTTGACATTTTAGAAAATGTGCTTGTTTGCTTTCTTGCACAGAGTTAGATGTGAAGCTTGATACCACTCTCATGTCTGTACATGAATCTGAAATCAGCAGCTGGTTAGCTTAGCTTAGCACAAAGATAGGAAAACGGGGTAAACAAGCTAGCCTTGGAAGTTGCTGTGATATGAATACCAATACCATCGCAACATGACGTTTTTTACTCTTTTTTTTGTAAGGATTAAAAAAAACAACATTTTGTGCTAATTGCTGAGCTTTATAGATGCTAGCCTATTCTTTAAATCAGTAAATACATTATTTTGGGCATCACAGCCCCAAAATGATTCATTTTACATTCAAAATTGAATCCATTCATTTCAATCACATTTGGAAAATCTAGAAGAGCCGCACAATTGAATCACTGTATTCTCATTCAAGTTAGCAGGGTGCTAAACAGGAAGTAGCAGGCTTGGCCGTCAGAAGAGGTGGCTATCACCTGGGTAATTTACTTGAGGTGGAGGTTGCACTTTTTTGGCTTCATGCACCACTGAGCAACTTTCATAGGAATGAACGGAGCCCGGCCTCTAACGGTATCCAGTTCTCTTTATACATTGATGAGTTGCTCGCTCCAGCTCCATATTAACTGTACAGGCATCGGTCTTTGAAATAAAGAGAATTAGCATATTTTCCAAAACAATTCTGTACAAAGTGTTTTTCAAATATTATTTGAACCTTAGCAACGATGCACCTCCTTGCATATGTCATCCACATAATACAGTCTCTTTGGCTCCCATTCTCCCTGAATGTCATCTCTGTCATGGATCACCAAATACAATTAAGGTCAGCCTTTTCCAAAAAAACAGATATCAAGTGACAGAGCTTCTGTCTAAACTATGACTGAGGGGCTCAAGCTGCTCCAGCCTGGCCACGGGCAGCGAATTATAGTCCTCACAGGTCAGAATGACTCCATGGCTGCTGGCTCTATACAAACCTAATCTCCTATTGTTGTCAGTGGCACTCTGCTAACTATTTCATACGATAGTTGATGGCACAGGCACAAAAACACTTTCCCCTAATTTCATCTAATCGGCACACACAAGCAAAATGTACAAGTACCCCTGTCAGGTCAGAGACTTACAAAAAGCTGTTAGCATTTATGAGTTGAGGTTGGATCTAATCCAGAGTCTCTGATTACAGTAAAAAGCTAATTGGCTTCTTTGAAGCTGAGGTTTATGTGATCGTCGTTTTTCATATCATACCTCACCTAGCCACTGTGTCCAGCCACAATAAACACAGTCTGCAATTATTGAATCCAGACTGTCTGCTATTCACCACTAAAGTAAATCCTCACTGTAGGTTTTAATTATGTAAATTAAGATGGTGAATTCCCTTGATTAGATCCAGTCTGGAGATTGTCAGTGTCTCCGCTGTTTCTGCCTGTCCTTTTAGCAAAGGGCATTTTTTTCACAGGTTTTTTTTAATCATCTGCTGTCTGAATAACATAAAATGTGCCGAGGTAGCTGAAACTTTAGGGTGGTAGCTCAAGGACATAATTTCAGAAAAGTTAATTTGGGGTTGAGCCCTTCAACACAATCATAAAATATTTATAATTAGAGAATGATTGCAAATTAAGTGTATAGAGGGCAATATAGTTGCAAGTGGGGTTTAAATAGTTTCAAAAAGTTGTCACACACCATGTGCACTGTTGACATGAAGCAGGCACTCAGAGGCAGGAAGCATTGAGAAATATTTAATGGCTGCCAGTGGAATGTGGACGCATAAAGAAATTATTCGTCATGTTGAGTTTTCTCATGCTAGCCAAGTGGTGTTTGAGCAAAACTTTAACTGTGTAATCACCAGCGTACACCAATATACCTCTAGGCCAGTGGTTCCCACCTGGTGGGTCGCGGTCCAAAAACTGGGTTGCAGACCCATTCTGAATGGACCTCAAGTGCCTTGTGAACATGTCAAATTTGTAAAAAACATACTTTATATAGCGGTACAGACCTACATACTTTGTTAGGGGCCTCATTTATCACACCAACCTTTTTTTCCAGTACATCAACTATTTTACTGCCCTGTGCTTGGTGTTATTTGACCTATTAACCCTTTGAAATCTGGATTGATATCACTTCTTATGTGCTGCATTGAGACACCTTTCACAAGCATTTCAATCATTGAAAATCTGAGCAAATTGGTTTCTTTCAAAAACACAGAAAAAGGCAATGAGCAACTTGGCAAAAAAATGTGCAAATCGCAAGAATTTAGAGAGAGAATGATTAGAAATTTCTAAAAAAAAAAAAAAAAAAAAAAAACCTCCTAGGGAAAATGCAAAGAAAACTAAAATTATATTATAATTATAGATCTAAAATTATGCTGTAATTTACTTTGCTTTTTCTGCTAATTTCAGCAAATTTCACATAACCTCTACTAATTTCTTGCTAATTTTTGGGGTTTCTTTGCAAGTTGCTCTTTGCTTTCTTTGTATGTCTTTAAAAGGAATCTGGCTCGTTTGTTAATGTTTCAAAGGTTTAACATCCTGTGCCTTTGCAGCATTTTTATCGTAACTGATTGTAAAGCAATAATATGCACTATTTTGGTTGCAGTTCTATTTATTGACCAAGTTTTTAGTAATTGCACTTTATTCTTGAAATATGTTTTACTTCATTGTGCTCTAAGCCCACATGTTTACATTTTGTGAAATAAAACTGAAAATGTCGTAATTTATCTTCTGTGTGGACCTTGAACTAATGACAAAGGAGAAATCTGGACCCCATGGAGGGAGCAGATGGAAACCACTGCTCTAGGCTACAGTACGGAGAGAAAAGGTCTTTGCTTTCTTTCATATTTGCACACTTGCAAGACAAAGTGTAAGCAGGTTCCTCTAGACCCAAACAGGAAAACACAAAAGCTGTCTGGGAGGCTCCAGTGTGTGTGAACACTGAACTTTCCCTTTTGTCGTTTTTATGCAGAAAAGCACATTCACTCTACTCAAACACTCTTCCTTGAATTTTTATCCAGTCGCTACGATACTGTATTCAAACAATAAGTCTGCAGGCAGGGTGAGGGGGAGAGGGATGTCTGGGGACCAGGCCGACTTCCTCTTCACAAAAAAACGGGACGGCCGGCGGATGGGGAGGGAGGGGAAGCGCGACCTCGGGTAAACAGTCTCCGCTCTCGTTTTTTCCCATGACAGCCGCAGACACAACACTGGCCGAACCCTAGCAGGTATCCCAGACACACCAAGAGGCCACCTGAGTTGCCCTGTTGACCTTCTTCCCTCCTCGGAGGAAGCAATTTGGAAGCGATCATCCATAACCGCGTCCATCCTATGAGGCCCAACAGGTGGGCAGCCTAAACTCACAAAGACAATGGGTTTATTATCCTTCCATACCATAACCCCGGTACAATAAAGGCACCCTGCCATCACTGTTTGCCACCCCAGAATTAAGGCCCAATTTAGCCATCAACACAAGCAAACTAGGGGGAAAGGGGCTGCTCCTGTTTCTTTCTACAGCACAGAGCACCTGGTGAAGGCCACAAAGTACTGCTGGAGGGTCAAACACTAAAAAGGGGAGGTCAGTTCCCATGGCAGATAATGGCAGCAAGGGGTAGGCTTAATGTGTTTACAGGGTGGACTTACCTGATACCTGAACATAGATCTGATACACTCAGAACAAAGATGAGACCACACATGCAGATGTCTCTAACAGAGAGCCCAGGTGCTTCAAAAATGCCCCCTTGTCCCTTGTCTACCTGCTCCTGTATGAACACTGGGTGCTATGGGAGTTGGGGTGAATCTTGAAGAGTTGTAATCCAATCTGACTTTGGGACTCTCTAAAAAGGGACAACAAAAGGAGAACCGACCCGAGGGCAAACCCGGCCCAGTCTCAGGGCCTATATTTAAAAGCGGTGGGAATTGTGGGAGCAGCCATACAGGAACACTTTCAATGCACAGCGAAGGTCGACTGGGACTTAACTTCCTCCTCAGTCTACAACGTGAGCAGCATTTTCAACTCCGCCGACCCCCAACCCCCACCCCACCCCACACACACACCCAGCAGCAAAATAAAGAGATAAGCATTGTTTAGCCAAACAATGGGCCACTTTCAAAGTCTCTAAAGCTTCCATTTTCACATCCAAGGCCAGCATTTGAAGTCAAGCATGCAATAAACAACTTTACAAGTGGATGCTCAGAGCCTTCTTGGTACAATTATAAACCACATAGAGGGTCGGATTTCATTGTCCATAGATATCAGCGTTAAGAGCAGGTGCAGATGGACAAGAGAAGCCTAAAGAAACCAGAGGTGCTGCAAAAAGGTAACAGCAGCTCATAGAGGCTGCTGCCAAAGCTCACTGTTACTGCCCTGTGTTTAGCGGTGTGAAAATAGTTCATGTGTAGACTTTTTTAACCTTATATGGCCATTTTAAACAAGAAATAACTATAAAATAGAGTTGCAGTTCATACATTTCAAACTTTATGGTGTAAATAATTGCAAAACACTTTAAATTTGAAAGTTAGATTGGCCTAAACGAGTGTGCAGAAAGCTATAAATCCAACCTTGAGTGAGTTTTGGTCTGCCAGGGCAAGCGCCTGCTTCTTCAGCTCTGTGACTTTCTGTTGACATTGTTGGCAAAAGCCTCCCTTCTCCTCCGACTCCGAGATGGAAACCGAGCCGGCGCCCTCAGGGGGAGGCCGGCTGCTGCAGCGCGCGTCCTCCGCAGAGTGAAGTCTCTTCCTGGGAGTGAGCGGAGAGTCTCCACTCGGACATCCCTCCACCTTCAGCATAAGGGAGAAAGTTTGGTTAACTTCGACGGTAGGAATAAAAACAGGTGACACCTCCAGTGCGCTTTAAGTGTGGGAGTGAAACTGTTTGTTTGCACCTTGACGACCCCTTTGAATACAGAGCACCTGTCCAGCCGCGCACCATTAAGACGCAAATTGTGCTGCTTTTATAGAACAAATCCTGCTCATACACTTAATGCTGTGCAGTGAGACACTTACAGTGAACATGCGGTTTTCAGGGTCCCTTCCATCAGGTGCTGAATTGCCCCCAAAAGAGCTCATTCTCCCGGATCTAGGTTACACCTTCAGGAGAGCGTCTTCGTGAAACACCAAACTCAAAGGTTTTGCCGCTGAGTAACGCAGGGCAGAGCCATAGCTACACTGAAGACCTGACTGAGGCTTACCAGTCATCTGTCAGATTGTACTGGGCCAGTGGCTGCTGGTCGAGGGCAACCAGTGAGTGTGTATCATAAGTTTACAACAGAGAAGTTTTGGGACAGGAGGGCGCTGAGCGGTGAGCAGGAGGAGGCGGTGTTACTCCTGGAGTGGGAGGGCTGAAAAAAACTTTTCCTGCGCAGGGTGGGAGGGAGGGACTGTAAGACGATTCAGAGCTGTTATTTTACCATAGACCACTCTGACCTGTCTGTGTGGCGAACAGTGATGTATTAGTCTCCTAATTTAACCTCATAAAACATACCCCCCCACCCCCTTTTTTGCCATAAAGCTGGAAAAATCATTTTATTCCACACGGCCTGACCAGGGCCGTACGCAGGGTTTCAGAGAGACTGAGGTTCAAACCCTGAGCTTGCTAGGGGGGGCATTTCCCTGATCTAAATAAGTGTATTTTAACACTTTCAGACTTGAGCAAAATTACTTGATGTCTTTCAAAAGCATAGGTAAAAGGCAATGAAGAATGACCCCAAAATTAGTAACAAAAAAGGAAAAAAAAAATCAAAGAAAATTATTTGAAAATTAAAAAAAGGAAATGACCTAAGTAAAAAAAGGCACTTAAAATCAAAATAATTCTGTAAAGAATGTTAAATATATAGTAATGATGATTATAAATATAGTTTTTGGGACATTTTTCCTCTAGCTTCTTAAAAAATATTTTTCCAGGTCAACTAATCTTGCAATTTGTCGAACAGTGCTTGACAAGTAGCTCATTGCCTTTTTCCCCCTGTGTTTTCAAAAATAAGCAAACCAATTTGCTCAGATTTCAGAGGTTCAAGTAGTTGTCTGAACACAGCACAAGAAAAGTGATGTCGAGCCAGGTTATCAAGGGTTAAGAAGTTTGGTAAGCAAAATTGGATAACACTAGCTTTGAAACCCTGTCAGTGGGCTGTAGCATAAGTGATCTGTTTTTGTATACTTGTGACCTTTACCTCATATGTGTCCCCACAAATGTTGAAAGGAAACCTACGGCTTTGTCTTTGGAAACTTCGGGATCTCTATTTTTATTTTAAGCCAGGTTCTGTGGGTTTAAAACGGGAGTTCATTTTGGGGTGCAGGGGGTTAAAAAGTGTGTAGCCCTCCTCATGATCAATGGCAACAGGTCACCTGCTACTATTAGAAAACCCCATGATATTGTCAGAAACATTATGAATGTATGCAACCTCCAATATGACCATAAAACTGACATTATTTCCATGTTCACTGGCTGAATTTCCCATTACATGCAAATTTCTTACAGTAAAAGTTGGATAAATTGTGTTCAGGGCGCTTTATGGTCCTTATATCTAAGCCAATTAAGTGTTGATTAATTGGTCTATCAGGCCACATTTTATAGAGAGGATGTCATTTCTAGGGTTCTTGCTGTGGCCGCTAACTTGCAGCAACTGTTGCCTCCTGCAGGCGCAGGACAGCCTCTGTGTGCTGTTAGTGTCTGGCGCCATCCTCTGGCAAAAACACTTAACAGCATCTCTTCAACTTGAGGGGTGGAGGTACTGAGGTTAAATATTTAATTGGTAAACTTTAAATATTTCATGTGGGTGATGTAAGCGACAGTAGCCACATGCGCTTTCTCGTCCTTCTGCCCTCAGACGACCTATTTAGAGGAACACACTGTCTTTTGTCTTCTGGCTGTACAACTTGTGCCAAATTACGACGATGTGAAGGGTTAAATTGAAAAAGTGTAAAGGGTCAAATAAATATCTGTTGGCATTTAAAACCGTTAGAACCTGCAAAATGTTTGAGGCTGGAAAAGTATTGTCTGAATCGCACACAAATATATTGGAGAAGGAAAACTATGATCATGCTCAATTATTAGAAATCTGCAGATAGTGCAAAAACGCTCCCACAATGACTTATTGACCGTATTTAAATCAGCTAGGTGTTCATTTAGAGCAAGATACCCAATTTCTGCCAAATCTTTCGGAGGTATTTTGGCCATTCGCTCTGCACCGAGCAACACTTAGAGAGAATAAAAGTTCATAGCTGGTAAAGAGTTTTATTTGCAGCACAATTTTGCAAAAGTTTTCAGTAAGACAAACTGAAGATGAGTGAGACGCGATGATGAAGTTTAGGAGCACGAGCGAGCAGTGAGGATGCTGCGAGTTGCTGTTCGGGGTCCTGAATACCGGACAGCCGCCGTCAAACGCACATCAGTTGTCCGTCTCATCACTGTTTCATTTCTATTAAAATATATATATATATATATATATATATACACAAGCACGAGATCATCCTATTTCACAATCCGTGTTTCAATCATACCCGCAGGACACGCTTACCTTTGTTTTTCTCTTTAACAGGTGACTTGTAAATCCAAATATGATGTCGGAGTCAACGAAGATTGTCCCCAGGTCTATGACGCTGGGGTTGGGCTTCCCAGCTCCGGGAGACCCTGATGAGTTTGGCAAAGCCATGTGGGCTGCGAGTGTAGCCTAGAAAATATTCCTCCACTCGGGAAACCTATTTGATTCCTATATCCATCTATTTCATTTCTCTCGTGCCCTCCAAAAAGATCCACCAGTTTTTTTAATCCGGACATCCAGTGACTCACGGTGAGCGCAGCATCCAAGTGTGCGTAAAAGAAAGATTTCCAGCGGTCCGAGAAGACAATGAAGCAGTACAATCCATCCGGCATGCAAAAAAAATTCACATCCAGTCAGATACTTTTTGAAGCCATCCTGAGGCTGCTCATGCCTGATCTCTGAGCGCTGCAGGTCTGAGAGCGAAGCAGCACCTTGTGCATGTGAGCTGCTCTCTGTTCATGCCCCCCTCCTCTCTCTCTCTCTCTCTCTCTCTCTCTCTCTCTCTCTCTCTCTCTCTCTCTCTGTCCCCTCTGTCAGACAGTGATGACCTGCTCTCCCATCCGATTTGCTGGTGCTTCGTTGTGAGCCCCCACACGAACATGTAAAACACAGTGACAACCTGCCATAACCCCTAACGACAGATTCTCTATAATATTCTGATAATATTTATGTAGGGACTTACAGTGTGTGTGTGTGTGTGCTTGTGTGTCAGTGTGACACAGTAATGACCTCATCATAGCTTACTTTATGGTTTCCCTTTCTATTTTAAAATATTACCGCAGGATACTACTTTATAGATGGTTATAGTGTTGTTTAGCATTATATATTTCACTAGGGAATATCTGATAGGAGGCGTTTCTTATTTACTTACTATGATGATGAAGATCAACTGTGGGCTTTTTCTTTTTCAAATCAAAAGTGATTTGATTTTGATTGATTTTAATATTGCAGGCTATATCAAAGTCTAGTCAATAACAATTTGCTTTAAACAAACAAACTTATGCTGGATGAAACAATTGTGTGACCTCTGAGCATCCCACTTGATAAGCCCTTTGAAACCTGGCGGGGTGGCAATGACCAAATTGGTGAGAAATATGTCCCATAAAAAGTAAGAAATATGTAAAAAAAAAAAAAAAAAAGAAAAGAAAAGAAAGAAAATAAGTTACATATATATATGGGGTGGGGGGCAACATGCAGGAAAGGGCTGCAGGTCAGAGACAAACCTATGAAGCTACTGGCTACCTCATCTTCTCATAAACAAGTTTAAAAAATAAGTTGCAAACCGTACAGATCCTTAATTTACTAACTTATTTATTTTAATACCCCTACACACATGCATTGTGGTTTAACTTCACAATGGTAACAAACAGTTGCAAGGAGGCTGAATTGCCTCTTCTTCTTGTTTAATCTTCATTTGAAACATTGCAAACAACACATTTCGCTCATGAATTCATCAAGTTTGCTTATTAGGTCAGAAAACCTGATGAAATCATGAGCGAAACACATTGTTTGCAAAAAAGGAGTAATTCAGCTTCCTTGTGTGTAGTACTGATGCACTATCTGTCTGATGTTTCCTGCCATCCCCTGAACAAAGTTGTATGGACTGACAGTGCTGAGCAAGGGGCATGTGCTTAAGAATGAGCTCATAAACAAATTGCAAGGCTTAGGGCAAACATTACTTTTACCTTGCAGTCACCAATGAGGGACAGTCATGGAGACGCTGATGCTGCTCGTTAACTGTGCATGATGGCTGTGACAAGGGATGTCTAAAAGGGAAGGACAGGGGCTCATGCGGTCTTGCAGAATTAGAACTCAAATGCAGTTGTCTGGCATGACAACACACTTTTAATTTAGAAATTATCACATACGCCAAATTTAAAAAAATGTAAAATTAGAAAAAGATAAGGTAAAAGATGTCATTGTGTCAATGTAATTAGGCTGACTGTGCATTAATAAAGAAAATGTGAACTGTGTTTTAATTGGTCTAAATCAGAAGAGCTCTCTGTCAGCTCACTTTTAATGCGTGAATCTGAACCAGTTTCTCCTGGAGCTCAACAGCAGAGAGACATACTGTGGTGATGATGTCATCCACACAGAGCTGCTCCACAGACAATGAGGAGTGGAGCAGCACGACAGCACCTGTGGTGATTTTACTGAGATATGGACATGTTCTCTGATTCACAGCTGGAAACTGCATTCAAATAAGACTCATTTTGAATGTGACAACACAAAGAAAAACTGTCTGAATCAATGTTTGGTTCACTGTTTTTGGATTAAAGGGATATTCATGCTTTAGTATTATACTCCTATAATGGTGGAGGATTCCAGAGGGACAGATTTTTTTTCAAATGATCAAAATCAAAGCAGCAGAGGCCGAGATATTCTGACTTTTAGTGTCAAGTTCCCAAAACACTGGATGATACGTGTAGAAACTTGACTGTATGATAGCTGGGTTATCTTAAAAGCTTCTGCATTAGCACACCAGTCAAAGCATGAGGACAACAGATGAGAGCTGTTAGCGGTTTATTTTACTTGCATAAGATTTCTACTTGAATAGTTGACCGATAAATATGATTTAATAGCTACGAGGTAAATGAAAACAATAATCAGTAAGCAAAGGTTCTCTCATACACCTCAATCATATCAAAGGACTTATTGGCCATTAAACAAGGAAACTGCATTGACAGCAAATACATCCATAACTTACTCAAATAACGCATCAAGTTCACAGTCAGCTGGAGAAGCTGAGCCACACCACTTGCAGACCAACATGCTGCAGGAAACAAAGGGAGGGACTGAGCAGGACCTGATCCAGAACTCTTGTTCAGGTGTGGCCGGACAGGTTGAGGCTAAATCCCGCCCCCCTGGGACTGAGCAGGAAGGAAGATTTTCTACAATACATTTCTCATAACGCATTACATCTTTCCTTCTTTGTAATTGTCCACATCTTTGAAACGTTTTACCCTCAGTTTGTAGCCAAGGTAAAATTTATAGGTGAGATAATGATATCATTATGACATCATTAGCGTTAAAAAAAACTGCCTCTGAAGCCAAAGAAAACATACAACTGTTTTCACAGGTTGACTATTAGAAGCCTGACTGTGATGAGTAATCTAATCTTGGAGTGTGAAATACAGTAGGTGGAGCCATGAGTGTATACCAAACAGGCAAGCCAAGGGGTCCAATAGTCTGTGAAAAGTTGCTACTACTAATTTTGCATTTCTTGTTGAAGTATTTAGTAGCCATGTCAATTACAGAGCCCAAAAAGTATCTTAAAAAGGATAGCCAAAACATTAATTTCAAAGATGTCACAAGAAAGAAAACGTCATGATACGTAAAAAGCAAGTGTTTTAAGATATGCTGAGTACAAAATGTTCTCTTCAACTCTGTGGGGAGAAACAACTGTATGTTGTACCTCCCCTTACAGTGCTGGCTGGAGGGGGGGGTTGTATTTATGTATTTTAATCATTTGATAACCTACTTATGGTTTAACCCAGTAATGCTCAATTTACAGCCTGTGGGCCAAATCTGGCCCGCGATAAGGCGTTGGATTGCCTACTAACGATTTTCTAATTCACAATGAAAAGAAATTGATTCACGCTTGAATTTTTTTGTACTTTGAATAAAAATAATTGAAGATAGAGTTTTTTTGTGCGTGTTTTTTTTTAAAGATAGATAAATGGTGCCAATGATGGACCCCCAACAGATGTCTGGGTTAAGGCCCAAATGTCCTCAAAACCAAGAAAAACCCTGCTCACACAACTGTGCAGGCCTGCTGCAACTCGATTTGAGCACAGAGATGTTGAAAAGTTGAAAGCAGGTGACAAGTATTTTACTCAAAATATCTATGAAGCTGATTGCCTTGAAAAATGTAAGTAAAATAACCATTAATCTTCATTTTTAACATTAAATCTAATGGTTTATATCTAATGTTTACTTGAAATGTAGTTATATTAAATTCACTTTGAGAAGTTATAACCTAAAAGTTTAAATGCAGTCTACTTCACCACTGGATATGAGTCACCTTTTCTGCATTTGACTTTCCTTGACTTTTGTTCCCTGTTACATTGATTAAACCACTTATTAATCCAAATCTGGACTCAGTTAGACTGTAAATGCCTTCATTAGATTCCAAAACACATTTCTGCATCCAGGTCTTTTATTTTAGTTGATGGGAAAACCAGACCTCAAGACTCAAAATCTGACACAAGAAAATCCGAATGCCTTTTCCCAAGGTATAGGCTACTTTACACTGCATAAATGATTCATGAAAGCAGTGTGCACCGATTATTCCCCCCTCTCCTCTTCCCTTTGATCTCCTCCATGCGCCAAGAACTATCAATATTTGCTAAACGTTTCTCACAAAGCCTGTCCGTGCACCGGGAGGAGCTGCGGAGGGCTCACAGGCGAGGGGATGAGACAGAGGAGATAATGAGATGCCCACAGCGATTCCCTTGTGCGCGCGCAAGGGCAGCAGCAGATGTAGCAGCTCACGCGCTCCCAGGGGATCCCGTCCCCGGAATTTCATCAGCAGCCGGGGGAGACCCTACCCAGACCTGCCCCGGTGGGGAGGGCTGGGTGACGGACGTGGTAAATCATCTTTACTATGGATTGTAATTATCGGTCTGCTGACAGCCCCCCTCGTGCCTCCCCCCTCTCACAAAAAGTGTGTCTGTGTTCCTGTGTGTCAGTGGGGCTGATGAGTCGCGTGGATTGTGAGGTGTTTGTGGGATCAAAAATAATATATTCATCAGAAGAATATTTATTATTCACCCCCCTCTGTTCAGCTGTCAGAGCGTCATTGTTATGAGAGAGTCTAATTCTTTTAATCATCTCTGGCCTAATGGAAAAGAAAAACTTGTTAGGGCACCCCTAAACTTTTTCTTATTGAATGATGTAAGAAACAAGATAATTACAAAAATTAAAGTTTAAATACAACTTTTTTTTTACACCTATCAGGACTCCATTGGCCTCGGGACCAATAGACTAAATCAGGAATTCTCAGCTGGTTTTGCCCAGGGTTACTTTTGCAAAATGACAGGAGACCAGAGATCAAAATGCTAATACAATAGCCTACTTACACCGTTTAATCTGACAAGTTGATTTTACTTAAAATAATCCCAGAAACAGATTGCCTTTAAAAAAAGGAAAGTAGATATAACTACAAATCTCACTCTAACTCACATTTACATTATATCTAAGTGTTACGTTTACTTAAATTTAATTTAGGTGTATTTACTTAATTTTGTGAAGTTGTTGAAACTTAAAAATGAAAAGTGCAATTGCCCTATTCTTTCTGTTAGTAACTTCAGTAAACCAAATTAATCTGACTTGACTTGGTCTTCACAAATACGATTTTGACAATGATGAAGTTAAGAGAACTGCAAGTTCTGTTTTCTTAACATGTTCAGGAAAACACAAATATGACTGACTAGTTTGCAACCAGCAGAATACAGATAGCACAGTAAACTGAGATTGATTTAATCAAGTAGGCTGCACTCATGTGTTATGTTTTTTTTTGTTTTGATGTTGTCTTTGCATCATTGTACTGTGTTCCATATAATTTATTGGAACTCAATTAATTCATTTATACACTGATTTAAGTGTGTGTACATGTGTTTGTGAAGTGCTTTGTAACTGCATGTTTTAAAAAGTGTCTTATAAATAAAGCTTTACTTACTTGCTTACTTACTTAGTCAAGTACTGCACTTAAGGGCAATTTTGAGGTATTTGTACTTTACCTGAGTATTTCATTTTTCATGTTGTTTTTACTGAAGTAGGACTTTAACAAAGTATTTCTATACTATTGTACCGAGGTAAAAGATCTGAGTATTTTTTTCCTCTGCTTCCTGTCAATTGAAAACCATTTATCTCCAAACTTGTGAATGTTCACGGTGAAGTGAAGGATAAAGTACCCCTATATGTGTTGAGGAAATTCTTCTGGCACTTCTTAAACTAAGTAAACTCTTTAAAACCCTCTCAGATGAGCTGCAAAAGGTTTCGTCACAAAGCTGAAAGCAGGGCTGTTTTTTCTTCACCATGAAAAGTTAATTTTTTTAAAAAGACATTTGCTTCTCAAAGGACAGTCACACTACAAACATATGATGATCTTACAGCATTTGATGCACTACAGTAGATTAAGCTCATTGTCGGAGAAACTACATCAAAACTGCAGTTTATCAATCCAGCTACTTCACATTGAAAAGTAGTTAAGCCACGTCTTACACTACTCTCAACTCTTTTATCTCGCCAAACTAGTTTCAGAAAGTTGTTGTACATCTCAGGAAATGATCACAATCTGAGTCTGGAATCTTATATTGTTACAAGGAAGTAAGACTGAACTGACGGTGAGGAAAGTGTAGGTGTGTTTGATTTTGAGACTGGGGCAGGCCACTTCTCATCTAGGCAGCATGAGTTTTAGGGAGAGGATAGGGAGAAATTGTTGAGGTGGAATCAGGAAAATACTAAAATTATTGGGAAATTCATAGTATTCGATTGCAGACATCTTGGCTGCAAACAAGAGCTGATTTTAAGTGAATAAATAGTACATGGTTGTCACTAAATAACAACTGTGGCCAGTGAGCTGTGGCAACTTTTCATATTGTATGGGAAATAAAATGTCAAGAGAATGCTATGAATATGTAGTTTGTAGTTTGCATGACCAAAAAAATCCTGAAAAAGCTACTGAGATTTGAATGAAATTTAACTGCAACCCAACTGCTGCAAAATGTAGTTAAACAGATTAAACTCCCAACGCTGACTAAACTAACCAACAGTATCTAAAGTAGACAAAATTACCACAAGCCAAAATATCTACAGCAGTAAGATGTAAAATTCACATTAATGCTGCAGTAATATTAACCCCAAAACATCACATTTAATAGTAAAACACTCACATGAAACATTTTTGGCACACTGAGTACTTTTGATACTTTAAGGAAATTCCACTGATTATACTTTTACTTAAGTAAGGTTCTGAATGCAGAACCTTTACTTGTATTGGAGTATTTTCACAGTGTGGTATAAATACTTTTACTCAAGAAAAGCATTAGAATAATTAGTCATTTATCCACATTGACCAAAGAAATCGACGTCATTCTTCTCTAGTTTGGAAGATGGAAGCAGATGCAGTTATTTTGACATATTTACCAGAGCAGAAGCCACAAGTTTCAACACTTTGGAGAGCGACCTTTCCTGCAGACTCTCGGCCCGTCATCCCACACAGACTCAACAGAGACAAATGACTTTTTATTGACTTGTTTTAATCAGTACCTCTGAATAGTGGCAACAGTAAAGCAGCGAAAAGACGAGTGTTACTGCAGCAGCAGAGCTGTTAAAAATTTACATGTGTGCCAGCAGGATGAAATTACTGAAGCCTGATGATTTTTACAGCCCCCCACAGCTCCTGGACGGCAGTTGGCATTGTAACACAAGAGGGCACAATGAGAGAGGAAGACAGAGAGAGGCTTTAAGGAAACAGAGTAGCAGAGGAAATCACAGTTGTTCAAAAAATCCTGTAAAAGTCAAGGCCTCGAGTGGCAATTCTCTGGTAAAGATCCATTCAGTGGCAGCATTTTCCCAAGCTGGCAGCATTTGTCTGACTGGTCAAGTGGTCCTAAACATTTCACAATTTTTTTAAAGAACTGTTGAACTGTTGAGAACCACTTAATCAGAGGGACCTCACGCTTCTTCAGGGAAAAATCTGGCCTTCAAACTGTTGACTCAACTAGTGAAAGAAAAAAAACAGCAGCTAGGATTAGTGTGTTGGCAGTAAACACAACTCAGCAGCAGATTTCAGACGCTACATGTTACAGACGACGTCTACAAAACAAGAAGCCAAATACAAGCTGTGTGTAAGAGTGCTTACCTGGAGAAGCTGAGCTCTGTCCTTGCGATGGTGTTTCCTCGTTGTCATCCCAACCCAGACTGAGTGACTGTACAGTTAAGAGCTCTTTATATAGTGTTTTGGGGCTTGGTTCATACAAGTCTCTCATTCAGACAGGAATGAGGCCCATGCTGGTCCGACCGGCTGAGCTGGGTTCCACCAGCAAAGAGCACAACAGGGCAGCCGCCCTCAAGACTGAGATAGCAAATACCAGCTGCTGCAGGTTGAAAGTCACATGGACATATGGAATTTTTTATTTCATCTAAGTTTGTCTCATTTCTTGTGGATTTATCTCAGAAAATATGAGCTCACAGAAAGCTTCATGTTTTGATTTGATGTTAGGCTCCTACTGCAGCCTCAATGGATTCAATTATTATTCAGAACACATTTCTTTAGAGAACACAAAGGGACTCCGTGCACGAAGAGAAATGAACTCCTACAATTGGTTAGACGTTCGCTAATTCATACAGAAAACCATGTCAAATTGGAAATTGCTCAGGAGTCCTTAGCTGGGAGCAGTGTATGCATGAACATGTGAGTTTGGTGCAACACAAGAGCAAGAACAGGAGACACTGATTTGAAACAAGAGATTTATTTCTGTTGCTTTTTTCGTACAGAAATAAAAAGACAAATAAATGACTTTCACACACATTACAGCCTTTAAAACAGCAGTGGGACAACATTGAATACAGCATTCAAAATGTCAAGTCTTTTTAAATTTGTTGCACTTTAAAGTCACATTAATCAAAGAAGATTCCCTTACAGATGTTAATGAAAAAAAAAGAAAAAAGACCTAGATTGGTTTTAAAATTATACCAGACGAGATTTAACAGTTTACTTGTTGCACAACAAAGATAAGGAAAAGAACAGTGCGTCACTTGATTGTGATCACAAAGAATATAAGACGATGTTTAAAATAAGACGACGCAGAAACTGCGGGCGGTCTTCATCAGGCCTCACGCAATAGTCTGAATTTCTCTTTTCCATTTCAAAGTAAGATATGCGACTCTTCCGGCTTGCCGCCTGAAACAGGCTGGATGAGTCTGAGAGATAACTACAGGTTTTTGTAGTTTCAGCAAAACAGGAAGTGAAGATCTCTGCTTCGGGGGGAGGTGAACGTGTGCTACAGTTGAATAATATTTAAGATAATAAAAAGATTATTTTCATTAGTTTTCATGACACTTTCCAGCATCTTACTGTAAAAATAAGCATAAAAATAAAATCTGAGTGTACCCTGTAGGTTTAGATGCATATATTGCTATAGCAAGACACGTTACTTTATCAAGTAACGTTAAAGTCGTCAGAGTTCTGTCACTTATAGTACATATAAAAATGATTTAAGCGCACTCCTTCATTGATAAAGGAGTACTCTTCATGTTAAATATAGCTCAGGTGAATTTCACCCTTAATCCCTGACTGGACATTCGCATTCAAGATGATAATATGTTTCCTTATACATATACCAATGTGCAACCATCAAACACATACATACATCTAGTGTTGCTTTTTTTGGCCAGCGTGCACTCTGAGCAGTGCTTACGTTGTGCTATAAATGTGTTGGAGGGAAACATTGGAAGCAGTAACTGTTTTTAAAAGTCTGCAAATCTGAGCATTCAAAGTGAGAGCAGCTCTGTCACATTCAGCAGGACGGTTGACTGCGTGCGGAGGACGGCTTGGGAGGAACTGGATGCAAACAGACGACAGTTTCCTGTTGGTTGTGGTAACGTCAGCTCACAGTCCTGTCGGGGGGGCTGTGAACTCGATTACTCCGCTCTGCCACAGAGACAAAAACAGACAGGATCAACAGGGAGCACTGGGGAGGTGAGAGGTGTTTCAGTGTTCTTTACTAACGGTGTGCACACACAGAAAAGCACAAACACTGGTCAGTCCAGTGTAAAGCAGGCTGCACAGGTTTCACAGGCGCTGGTGGGCAGGTGATCAGGATGTAGCTTTGATGAAAAGCAGAGAAGTCTGAGGCATGCTGAGCTTTAAATTAAAACGTAATGGTTGCTTCTCAAAACAATGGCTGCAACTAACAATTACTCTGATTATCAATTAATCTGTTAATTTGTTTGCTGCTGTTTTTTTTTTTCAATTTATAGAGTCAAAGATTAACCAATTAAGTAAGAAATTAAGTGGGTCTAGTGTGAAGGATTTAGTGGCATCTAATAGTGAGGTTGCAGAACTGAAATGTCTCTTGTGTGCCAAGCATGTAGGAGAATTATGCTTGCTGATACACAAATGCACAAATGCGAACGAACCTCTCCAGAGCCAGTGTTTGGTTTGTCTGTTCTGGGCATGGATGTATGAAGAAAACGGGATACAGCATTCATTCCTGTGAGAGTTGCTCAGCAGTGCATGAAGCCAAAATGGTTCAATTGCCACATCTAAAATCACCAGGATGAATCAGGGATGATGGGAACATCTCCTGCACTGTGTGGCCCATAGAGCACGCGCACTAGAGACTGATGCCAACCAAGCACTGCAGAGTGCGGACGAGCAATTGACTTTCACCTGCTACACGCCCGCTAACTTGAATAGAGATTCAGTGATTTAACTGTTCAGCTCTTCTAGACTTTCAAAATGTTAACGGACTGAATAGATTAAATCCTGATATGAATGATGAAAAGAGTCAATTCATGGGCTTTGTGACTTTCAAAAAAATGTATCCACTGATTTAATGACGTGCAATTACAGTTTGGCCAATTTTTGTAGTGGTCAAACTAATCAGGGGGCTGGTTCTGGGCTGCTGTAGAATCGACATGGTGGACTCCATGGAAGAGGAATCACTTCATTTGTAGATATAAACAGCTCATTCTAAGCTAACAAAAACAACAACACTTATTTTCAGATAATTTTACACTAAACATACTTATTACTTATATTATACACCATTTCTGCCAACAGATGCCCCTAAATCCTACATACGTAACCTTTAAACATCATAAAATAGAGAAAAATGCCAGCATTTCTCATTGAATTACAATGCTATAAAACAGAGGGGAAATAAAAGAAATACTCACATATAAGAAGCTGGAACCTGTAAATGTTTGACATTTTTGCTTTGAGAAATGATCAAAATTGTTTCTGTTTGATTTTCAGTCAATCAAGTAATTGATTAATTGCTTTTTTAATTTTTTTCAATAACAATTAGCAGTTTTTTCTCTTACTCATCTTTTTAAATCTCTTTTGATGCATTTCACTGTGTACTGTGTGTGTTATTTAAAATATAATGTGCACATGGGCCCATGGGGCAAAAGAACCCTTGTTTTGAAACCCAGCAGGGACAACTGAGCTGTCTCTGTGTGGACTTTGATGTTTTCTCTGTCTGCAGGGGTTTCCTGTGGATGCCAGGTGAATTGGCAGCTCTAAGCAGCCTGTAGGTGTGAATGTGTTTGTTGTGTATACATGCGTGTTTCAGTCCTGTGATAGACTGTGACCTATCCACGGGTGCAGCCTGCCTCTTGTACAATGCATGCTGGGACACACAAGCTAGAACCATGAGCGGGATAAGCTGTTTATATCATGGATGGGCGGATAATAGGCGCAAGGGCAAGTACACAAAGGAAAAAAAGGGGAGCCAAAGCAGTCATGCTAAAGGAGATCACATGCTCAAAGTGGGAAATGCACAAACTGGGAAACACATGCTCACCACATCTCATTTACCTCATCATCATCATCATCATCATCATCATCATATTCATCAAACTCATTAAATTCACCAAATACTGTCTGAAATTAAACAAAACAAACATAATTGAGAGGCAATTATAGACAGAGAATTATACCAAGAGTGTTTCACTAGCATGCATATTAAGATAAAACCATAGAAACAGAATAAGAACAGAACAGACAATCCTGTAACGGTACTGTAGCAGCTGAGAGGCAAAGAGAGACGACAGGGATAAACGGCGAGCAGCTCCGCTTATTTTCACATCAAACTCAGTGAAATAAAGGCTTGAATCACAACAATTAGGTGAGTTTGATTTATGTGTATTTTACAGTGAGTTAGCTAGGCAAATGAATTAACTTGGGTTGGTGTAAAGCTGTTTTTTTCTGCTCAATAAGGAAAATAGGTGTGGGAATGGGCCAACATGGCATTCTAAAACTGTTAAGTGATGCACACACACTGATGTGTGTGTGTGTTGTCAACCATAACTAACAACAACTGCGATTTTCTGTGTTTTAACTAGTCAAATGACCATGGCAATCAGTTCAGTGTCCTTTCCTTTCATTCTGTTTCTATGATCAAAGCTGTGGGTGTCTGAAAGAAATAGGAATTCTAAGCAGCTAGAATGGAAAACAGAGGTTACCTTGGCTTTTTTGCTCATGAGTTGGACTAAATATGCCACCACTTCCTTTTTGCCAACAGCTTGGGCCTGCATCACGTGAAGGATGAAGAAAGAATGAATAAAACAGGGTTTCACTTTATTAACTTTGTTACTAAACATGGAATATGTGGCTCTGGACCCACCACTCGAATGGCCGTCTGTCCATCATAGCCTGGTTTATTCAGATCAGCTCCAGCAAGGCTCCAGATTTCCAGGCCCTCCAGGTCACCGCTGACTGCCAGGCTGACTCACAGGAGAATATGACAGAGTTATTAAGACAAAAAGCTCTGTTTCACAAATTCACTTTTATTCAAACAGCCACTGGGTCAAGGACAAGTTGTCATGTAAACAGACTTTTCTGAAACTGTGCCAGCACAAAGAAAGAAATCGATAATGTTGAACCTCGTGACTCAGATTTTTTTTCTTTTATCTTAGCTGTGACACAAGCCGTGCTCGTCGTAACTTACAAGAGGCGTGTTTCTGAAACTCTTAATTAGAACAATCTCGACAAAACCTGTCGGGCGTCTAAGGGAGATAAATAACAGAAGCCAGCCGGTGTGTGGTACACTTGCCGACACTAGAGACACAGAACAAATCTGCAGCTATGCTGCCGGGGAGCATTCCAACAGTGTGTGTAAGAGTGGGACGACTGGTTGAACCTGTGTCAGCTATGTAGGATGGGTCACTGTGATGGTGGCTGAGCAACCGAGAAATCTGTGACTGTACAGTATATGTGTGCAATTGTTTGATGACATATTTTTCACCTGCACAGCTCTGTTCCTGCTTCCTCCAACTCGTCTCTGGAGAAATGGGCTCCGGTCTTTCTCAGCAGCTTCACAACCTCCTTGTGCCTGAGTTAGTTAGAGGACATGCAACAGAGCTACATCCTTATTATTACTGTTTATTTTTAGCATATCATTCAATTAAGCTAATTGGATTTATTTCTCTCTAAAACTTTGGAAAAGGGCAGTGAGCCAATTGAGAGGAAATTACCCTAAAATTAGGTAGAAATTAGTAAAAGAAAAAATAAGGATAAATAAATTCAAGAAAATTACCACAAAATTAGCAGCCAACAAAAAAAAAAACAAAAAGAAAAAAATCAAAAACAAACAAGGAAAGGACTGACTTGAAAAAGGCACTCAATAGTAGTAACAATAATAATAATAATAATAATAATAATAATAATAATAAATAATAATAATAATAATAATAATAATAATAATAATAATAATAATAATAATAATTCTGGAACATATTTTTCAATATATCATTATGATAATTATCTATAAAGTTTTCTGGACATTTTCCCCAGCTTACTTCTTATCATTTTCAAAATCTTGTAATCTTTTTGCATATTGATCTCGCCGAATTTGAAAAACTTTTTGAATTAAATACACCAAGCTCTGTATGATTTGCTTTGTTCTGGTTTCAGCCATGCCACAAAATCTGCATAAAGTGGTCAATTTTCATTGAATTTGAACGTCACCATGTCATCCAGGGTGCAGTAACACCTAGCTAGCAGATATTGGATCCTCTGCTCTAAGCATCCCAGCTGAAGTAACTAAAAGCTATACTTGAGTAAAAGTACAGATGTCTTACCAGAAAATGACTTTGGTAAAAGTTAAAATCACCTGTTAGAATATTACTTGACTAAAAGTCTTAAAGTATCTGATATTTACTGTACTTAATTATCAAAAGTAATTTCATAGTAATTATATTAAATGTTAAATATTAAATGTAATTATGTATTGAAAGTAAAAGAACAAGCAAATGCTGACCATGAAAAAGCAAGGGGTCAGAATTTGGAGGATTATTTAGTCCAAGGTCATCCTGCTGAAGGCCACAAGACAACCTGTGTTGGTCTTGCAATTAAGTTGCTCTAAATACTTCGACCTCTTTAGATATATTGCCCTTTTCAGGTGCACCTTGGTAGAAAGTGAAGTTGAAACCCTCACCCTGCATCTACAGAAAAATACTTTTTGAGATACTGATTTCAGACATTTTAATACCAATTAACTTAACTTACCAACTTATTTTTAGCTTAATTAATTTAATGCTTTTAAAACTTTTTAGGACAACTTTATGTATTCAAACAGTTTAATGCCGGCTTTCATGTACAGTCGGTGTGTGACTGCAGTTTGGCATGTAAGAACAAGTTCCTTAACTCCTGTAAAGAAACACCCACGCAAGTCACCCACAATGACACCTGGTGACAGGAAACTTTCAATAAAACAAAAGGCCAAAAATGGTTCACCACTGAGCAGCTGACTTTATAAATAAGAGCTTAGCTTGCTATATAAAAAGGTAATTTACCGCAGAATCCAAACTGACACTTAATTGTTCAAAGGTATGTAAGGGCAGAGCCAAAGAAACTATTAAACAGGATTGAGCAGACTTCCTGTAGAGAGCAGAAAGCCAGTATCTCTCATCTGTGAAACTGGGCGCAGGTTGGTAGGACTGGTTCAGAAGACACTCCCCTGATTTGTTCCTTAGCACTTCTTTCTGCCACTCCTTATATGGGCATCCTGCTGCAGTCATGAAAAGTCAAGTGACATTCAAAGTGCGTCAGGCATGCTGACCACCTGACTCAAAACTCCAGTTCTGTTAATGGCATTTCATGAAGTGCATTTAGGAAGGGCAAAGGCAGCAGAGGTGTGTAGCAGAGGACAACAGGTGTTTGCGCTCCATTGCATCCCTCCACCATTGCAAAGGAAACAGGTCCGTACTTGCAGTGCCAACCGTTAAAATAAGACAACCGCCATTTGGCACAGCTTCCACAAATACAACGTTTTCACCCTGAGGCTCAACATCGCACTTATGCTGAAACATTAAGCGTTCCCTTTTCCCTGATAGACATTTACAGCAATGTCAATGAATGACAAAAAAAATTTAAAAACAAGCTGTGGTAAAAATAAACACCATCTAAACTGTCAGATGACAATTAGCCTAATTAGTTTATAATTATTGCCTGGCCTCTTAACTCCATTATGAGTTGCTCCCCTGGTCTCAACCCCCCTCTGACAGCCGCTGCTCCCACCCTGTCATTTAGGCAGTGCCAGATTCCCTACCTTGCAGCAGCTCATTTAATGAAGTCCCCTCTATAGCAGCTATTAACAGCATATTTTCAGGAAACACTCGATGGCTGCTAATGGCCAAAGGGGGGATTTTAAATGTCGTGTTTGCAACTTCATAAATGGCGTTATTACTTCAACAGACAGATGAAAAACAAACACATCAGCCCCTATTGTTTAAAATGAGGCGAGTCTTACCTGAAGCGTACAGTGTTGTATAGGGGTGTGTCCCCATAGCGATCTTTAGCATAGACTGTAGCTCCATTACTCAGCAGGTACTGCACCAGTTTGAGGTGGCCCTCACAGGCGGCGACGTGTAGGGGCGTCCGTCCATCATAGTCACCCAGAGACAAGTTACCACCCTGTGCCAAACAATTTCTTTTACTAATTTTTTGCAGGACATTTCGTGTTGCTCATTTTGTTTTTTCCTGTGTTTTTGAGAGAGGATTCCAAATAATTCTCTGATGTCAATCCAGGTGTTAAATGGTTAACAAACTGTGCAATTTCTGTAGCCCTTTTTATTACTGTTCAGCAAGACATGAGGCAACAAACAAATAAATGAAGAGCAAGAGATTAAAATCAAACTGAAAAAGGGAATCCTGATGGAGAAGGTTTTTCACAAGCAGGGAGAAATGTATTACAAGATTGCTGTGGGTGTAAACACATTACATTTAGCAGCACATTTACACTCCAAATTTGTCCACGGGAACTGCAGGCTAATCTTAGCAGCAACTGCATACAAGTCGAGCCACATACAAACATGTACACGTGACCGCTGGGTTGATTCTAGGCCTGCCTTACCAGTCTAGCCTCATGTTTTGTTGACCATGTGCCTGTTTGTTTCCCATGAACTCTCTAAGACGGAAATAGTGACCCTGGAAATTTGTTGGTGAACCGCCACTGTGAAAGGTTCACCTGGGTGTGTTGAGCCTACAAAACAAACACGACCGAGATAAGCCTGATGAAACGCTGCTCTGCAGGCATAAAAGTTTAGCATTTACCATTTCCTTTATGGCGTCGACGGCCTCTATGTCTCCGATTTTAGCAGCTGCACATGCCAGTGGGGGGGTCAGGGCATCACGGATGGCTTCCAGTTCCTGTAGACACCACAGACTTTGATTCAAACTAGAATTACCACCTTTCAATTGTATGCCTACTCACACCGGTCAAATTGCACTTAAAGTTTACATAAACGTCTGTAAAATAATGAATACTATCGCAACTATTTCTGGGACAATATATCATCCACCAAAAGTAGTTATCGTGACAAGCCTAGTCATAATACGAGTAAAATGTAAGGAAAAAAACAGTTTTGTTGGAAATCCTAACAGCTGTTTGTTTGCTGAGGTTATGGGTAGTCACATTATTTGTCTGTGTTTAGGCAGTGGCCTCACCTCCTTGCAACTGATGCTCAGAGACTTGGCGATGACTTGGATAAAACGGCTGTCGCTCAGACACAGCTTGGCTCCTGCCAAGTCTGCGCTCATCTCACCTCGGAGGTTCTGAGCCATCATCTGTACACACACAAACACATGAGCTTTACTTCTTTATCTTATGATTACTAATACCATCATCTATGTAGAGCTCCTGTTACTCTAAAAAAAAATCTCTACAGAGAATTATGTCTTAAAAGTGACATTACTTTTGTAGAGACTAGTAGAGACTAACCTTTTTCTTGGCATCGAGACCAATGTCTTTCTTGGCCAATATGTAGGACAGCTTTGACAGGGCAGCCTCTGGAGTCATGTCAGCACCAGCTATGAGCCCTGCATCCATCAACACCTGAGAGGGCAGCAGTATATATGATTGATTCTCTCAAGTGGACATTTTTTTCCATCTTAGTAATTCACAAAATGTTGTTAAAATTGGTTAGGTCTGACAAGTAGGTGACATGGCGTGCCTTGCCAGTGGCGTAAGATGCAGACACTGTCCCCCTCAGACACTGGGTGCAGTTGATGATGATGACGCCAGAGTCGGTGGCCTTCTTCAGCTCCTCCAACAGGTCAGAACGGTTGTCCGGGGCATTTCCGCTGCCATAGGTCTCAAGGACTACACCCTCCATGGGTGGCTGCAGAAAGGCCCTCACCTGGATGCAAACACACCAAGGATTCACATTACAAAGCCAAAGATTTACAGCCAGCTGAGCTAGCTTCTCAGCTGTGTGGAATTAAATTGTGGAATTAGTATTCCATGTTATTTTTCCTGCAGCACCCTTTCACTCCAATGCATGAGACCATCCACTCTCCTAAAAGCCCATCTGGTGCCGTCTATGCAACCAGTATCTCAGTCACTGGTTGGCTGGCACCAGGAGGCCCTATACCACATCATTAGCCATGGCATATGACTAGAATGGCAGATGACTGAAATGGCAGGGAGGAGAGCAATTAATCTGAAGGTGTTAGCAAGCATAAAGTCACTTGGCAAGACCAAAGCAGTTACCATAAAATGTGAGAAGAAGGTGACATTAAAAGTGCCAGGTTCGGTCAGTATTTTTTGATGTGATAAGCAGTTTGACAAGAAATGTTTGGACGCAGATTACCAATGAAGCCCTCATACAGCAGAGACAGTGGGCACACGAGAGCCTGGTGCCTAATCAAAACAGTGCCTCGTAAAAGGCAGTTAAAAGGCTGTAAGGAAGTCTTGATAGCCGAGCTGGGCAGTGGGAGCAGATTGAGACAGTAAAGTCACTCTCCCAGCAGTTTCTGCAGGGGGGAGGTGCAGCTAAATGTTACAGTATCTATGCCAGTCCTCCCTCTTTACAGGGTGATTGGTCATGGACCATAACTCCCTCACATCCTTCTCCATGCTGAGCTTTGATGGCAGTTTACATGACCGGGAAGGTAACGGAAGACGGGTAATAGCACGATTAAATTAAAGTTAACTATATTTTATTGCAGTTAGACAAAACAGCAGTTCTGCGCAGTCAGTTACCTTTGAAGAACATAACTGTAATTGCATTTTAAAACACTGAGAAGGAAAACTTGTGCACTATGCAGTTTACTCCTCTCATTATTCGCCAAAATATAATTTGGTTCTGTTTTTTTTATTGCGTAATTACCCATTAATAATTGAATGACATCAGATTTGATTGTTAGATAAAAAGAAATTTTGTGATTATGCAAATAATTACATTTAAAGCAGCTAATGAGTAATATGTAAAGTGATTGCTTTGTCTGGAGTGTAGCACAAACAGTCTGGACACATCAGTCAAGTCTGTGCAAGAAGCAATAAATCAAACTATGAACTGCTGAATAATTCCTCAAAGAGAAAAAAAAAACACCTATCAATTATTCTGTCGTGTGTCAGGTCACCTAAGGACGACAAGTGACCTCTGGACATTAGGTGGCTGTGACAGAGTAAACATCTCTTTTCCAGTTCAGGGGCCGAGCCACTTACAGTAGCAGCAGTGATTCCTGGGAACAGCCTGAGCAGACCCACGTTCCTGTTCAGCTCTGTTCTGACTTGAAACTTCGCTGTGGTGTTTGCCCTCCACACTGTGTCCCAGTTGACTAAAAAAAAGGATAAGAGAAAACAGATTTAAAGTACCAAAAAATGGCATTTATTTTCCACATTAAGACTGACGTGTTATACCATTGGCTTACTTGTAATGTCCACTTCAGCAGTGGCCAGAGGAGGCAAATTTGGAGAGGCGAAGGCATTAAAACTGCCAGTATCCACCTTGGTCACACGATTCCCTCTGTAGAGTTTGTTGTAGAAATACAGGCACACCTGAATAAAGGCAAATATATATTTAATGCATAACATTAACTCTACATGAAAATCTGTAAAGAATTATTATTATTATTATTTTTAAATATGCCCATAGTAAAAACATAGGGCACTATCTTACATCCGGAGCAAAGTGGCACACAGTGCTGCCCTACTGTCATTGCTAGTTTCAGACCTATGCAGTTGTCATTTTTATGGTTAACCCCCACGTTGTGTAAGTAGCAAATGTGCATGTGCCCCTGTGCGCGTCAATGAGTGTGTAGGATTTAAAATGAAGTGTGGTCAGGTGCATTGTTGGTGTTTTGCTATTTTGAAGCAGCAGAAAATGATTGCATCATTGACCAAATAATACCTGGTCTAAAGTCAATAGCACATATTTTCCTGCTATTTAAAGGGCCCATTATTCTGATAGTAAAAAGCGCCTACCAAGGCAAGTTCATACTGCATGTACACTCTGCTTGTTACACAGAAAGGGACAGGCGGATGGGTTGCAAGGGGGTGAAATATTACATAAATAATGAAGAAAATATTAATTGCCTTCTCTAAAATGTGAACATAGCAGAGGGCAGAGCTGCTGCCCCATGAAGAGTAAAGCTTTGCACATTCACGCACAAGGAGCAACGTGACTTCAAGTTTAGTTCTGTTTCCTCTGTTAAGTTTAAAACCAGTTTTTAGTTTTACTGCTGAAATGCCCCATGATATTTGCTGCAGTGACATTATTGCCATTACTCCATTCCTCTCAGTAGAAAACAACTCATATTTCTTATTTGCAAATGAAATTGAAATTCATATTACGACCAAAACACACCTATGATTAAGGGACTAAATCAAACCACTTTGCCACTTGCACCTTACACTGCACCCAGATTAAACAGTGTTCAACTGGCAAAAGAGAAGTTGGACACACCCAAAATGCACTTGCTTTATGCACTTAAACTTACTGCACCTCGGTCTTACATAGCTAGACTAATAACACTTTTCATTGTGCTTCCTTTTCTAGCAATTGCTGTTCAGTACTGTGAAACATCGTCATTCTCATCCGACAAGTTATTTAGGAGAGCTTTTATTAGCTTTTGCATGACATCAGTGCTTTCTAGCTGCCAAATTAATTGTCTCTGATAATCTCATACTGTGTAGGTGAGAAGCATTTATGTCGCATCTCAACTTCCTTACCTCAGGAATGACAAACTGGCCAGCAATCAGCAGCGCCCCCAGCAGGTTGTCTCTGCCGTCATTCCTCATCTCATAAATCGGCACCTGAAGACAGGACATGTCTTGTCTTCAAAGGGCAGCAAATACTTTAAGTGCAGCAGAAACATTTTGTCTTTTTGTATGTGAGATCCTCAAGGACAGCAGCTCTTACCTGTGATCCAGTGAGAATGATTGGTTTGCCCAAATGTTCGCACATGAAGGACAGGGCAGAGGCTGTGTACGCCATGGTGTCTGTGCCATGGAGGATCACAAAGCCATCATAGTTTTCATAGTTTTTCTAGACAAGAAAAAACGATAACATTACATACATCACTTAAGATGGCAGCATAGATAGAATTATCATTTTTATACCATGTTACATGCTTTATGTTAAGAGCAATATGGATAGAGGATTCCCTAACATTCCTGACGATTCTTTTATTTCATTTGATCTTATTTTGTTGTATTACTTTGTTTGTTATATTACTTCACTATTCTATTTTTAAATTATTTTTTCTATTTTCTTATGTTTTTTTATTTAATATAATCATTAATATCTTTAATCTAATCAATTATTTATGTATTTCAGTTCATTTATTTTATTAATTTATTTTGTTTTTATTATGCGTTATATTATTGTTTTGTACATGGATTTTCTTTGGTCTTGTGGCATAGTGTGATCTGTGTAAGGGGTTTGTTTACAGCTGTACACTGATTTACATGTATACATTTTAAATTCACAATAAACTATTGTTTATATAAAAATCCTGGATATCGGATTGACTTGATGCCTTGGTTTTTATACGACGTGAGAATTACAGTGAAAATGGATTCAGCAGCAGGTACCTCAATATCCTTTCCAATCGACCCCAGTCATCTGTGGGTCATTATTGAAAGAAGTCCAGCAAAGGGCTGTACTCCAACACATTGTAGACAATCCTCTTATTGTCTATTACTTAGCCTGGAAGAGAGAGAAGGTGTATCCATGAGTTTCTGCTGTAACACAAACTCAATCATACATACAAAAAACAAAACAAGACAAACAGCCATAGAATATCAGCGGTCTTTGCAAGCCAAGAATCACTCCAAAACACATAGATTGACACTTTGTTCTAAACACATGATTATTAGCTTCACTGTGGACAAATTGTTTTTTGTCTTGATTTTTTTTTTTATGCTCTTTTAACAAAGTTGGATGCAGTTCTTGCTTAAATTTGAAAAGTGAGTTAAAGAAGGGATCGGGGGGAACGCTAAAAACCAAGCAGGACTTTATGAAGCGAGACAAAGTCTATTTTAGGCCGGGCCTTCTGTCTCAGCAGCAGGGTGCCAAAACCTGTTTCAGGACACATAGATGAGGAGAATTTTGAAAGTGTAAAAGAGAGGGGCATAGTTGGCATACTCTTTTTAAAGAGACACTACACTTTGAAATGTCGCTTTTTCTCTTTCCACATGTAAAATGTAAGTTCTATGGAGCTTTTACCACTGTGTATGGTAAATACAGGCAAAGCTGAGGGACTGGTTTGATATATCTCTGAGAGTTGTTTGGTGAGTTGTGTCAGGTTAGGGCAAAAGTCCGTGTTTCTTTTTTCACTCCAATTACATGGAAGGAAGCCTTGCATGTCAATATACATATTTATGTCGCCTCTAAGTGGAGTTTAACTCCGCCGTCCCCATGCCCCACCTGCGACACTCCGTATAAAAAAGCATAACGGGCTCAACAAGCCATGGAAATTTATTTTCTTTTTAATCTCCTTTTAAAGAAATGGTGTGGGACCATCCCCCACATTACCATAGGGCAGGCCTTTTCTAAACTTGAAGATAGGAGCGGAATGGAACAGCAGGGGGACTCCGAACAAAGCGAGCCCCAGTTCACCCAACCGGTGGTCCTACAGGACACTCCTCTAATTAGCCTTAATGTCCACACACGACCCTGGAACATATGTTGTTGATAATCTGGTAGCCAAAGTGCCAAAGAAAAACACTATTCAAATCACAATTATTCATCTAAACTGGGAGTGTACCCTAAGGTGCATGCAAAGCATACACGCATTTAGCATATCCAGTTGCTAAGATGCCTCATAGCTTAAGAATATTGAATGTCTCTGTGTGTAATGTGTGTGTGTGCGTGATTGGGGACTCATAATGTGGGAGAAAGAGGGTTGGTGGTGGGGGGCAAACGGCCTTGTGGCGGTTGCCTCTCCACATCACATGAATAAAGTCTTTTCAATAAATCAATAAACTAAATTAAATTCCCTCCTCAACACAGGCCGGGCAACTGCATACGATCACAGTATTAGACTTGCATATGAAGCCTACTTTCAGCTGATATTAAACACTATGCCAACTCAAGGATGGGAGCAAATATTAAAAAGTAAATCCTGCTCTCGACACAAAATAATTTAATAAAAACATGCTCATAAAATTCACATTACATATATATAATATCTTATTATATATATATATATATTATATATATATATATATATATATTATAATATATATATATTATATATATATATATATACACAATTAATAGAACAACATGTCAAACTTTTTTGAAGAAAACCTGCTTTGTATGTAGATATATACCTCTTATAAGAAGGAACAAAAAATATGTATATTACTGAAAGTAATAATTGTATTTTTGTTTCCTTAGGATGAGAGGTATATATCTACATACAAAGCAGGTTTTCTTCAAAAGAGTTTGCCATGTTGTTCTACAGTAGCCCAGAATGGACAAATGAAACACTGGCTGTAGATAAGGCCTATGGTATTTTTGACATCGTAGTTTTCCTGCATTAGACACGTCCAAGGTCCAGTCCGGGGGCCAATCTTGGCACTTGGACAAATTCTAACCTGCCTGCGGTTTGTCTTTCAAAATATACAAATATACTATATGTGATCTGCCACACAATATTGGATAATTGAACAAGATCGCTTTGCATTTTTTCTGTTCACCTCACGGTGGAAGAACTATCATAGTTTGGTGACATACACCAAGTAGGAACTATGCAAGCCAAAGTGTGGAATCACTCTGAGGTTGAAGGTGGTAAAACTCAACAGTCCTACTAATATTATTCCCTAAGCCTTACACACAGATGACCTCACAGTTTCACCAGTCTAGCACAACCTGATGTATGGATACCTTATCTTTTACCATACATCCCACTGCCGCTCAGCCAATTTTCATGGTGGCAGACGACATGAAGGGGTTATGGAAATGAGTGAGTAAGGGCATTCTCTGGAAGAGACGCCCCCACTGTCACTGACAATTAAGACAATTAAGAGCCCGTTGATCGACTGGGGGAGGCCCATCACGAGGGGCTTTGCTCTTACTGCTCCACAGCACATGCACCACTCATTAAGACAACATGAATTAAACAAACAGCCATAGAGTAGATTAGACTTGCTTTTCCCAGCATGCCAACAGCAGCTTTGCACATACTAAACCTCAAAAATCTCAGCCGGGCCACTCCTCTGCTACACACTGAGGCAGCTGGCTTGTCGGTGACAGAGGTGACATTAGCGAGTGCAGGGTAAGAGATGCAAAAATACTTCAGGCATCACACAGCTCCCTGCTCCTGTGTCCTTCCTGGTATTTACTCCTATTGCCAAAGGCCACGTCGGCATGCATTTCCTGTCAGGCAAGCACACCCTAGGACAGCAGAGGTATCAAACCACTCTTAGGCACAGTGCAGTCACACTCAATGCTACCAGTACTACAGCACCCGTGAAATAGATGGGCAGAATGGGGCGTTGGCTTCCTGTTAAAGCAAGAAAAGCAGTTTAGTCATAAAATCCATTGAGGACAGCGAGTTGTTTCTATTCTGTCAATTCAGTGAAGACCCAAATACTAACTGTGCTTTTGAGTGTAAACTTATGGTCGTGTTTCTATGGTGCAGTGTTCATTATTTTCCCTATATTACATGTTTCATTTTCTTCACAGTTGTCTGACCATTCAGTAGAAACAATATGATTTAAGCTTGGTTTAGCCCTCTCGGGCTGTTACTTTACATCAGATGATGTGGAGTCTCTTTCTCACTAAGAAGACAGGTAGTCCTTTATGTGAAACGGATGTGATAGACTTTCTTATGTATTTAGGTGAAAGATATTATTTTATCAACTATGCATGTAATAATACAAGAATAAGGAAAATGAAAAACATACTGCGTAACAATCTTGAAGTTCAATATAAGTGATAAACATTTTGAATTTACAAATGACTGAATAAAGTTCTAGCTATGTGATGACTGAGCGGGAATAAATTGTGGGCTCACTTACGGCAGAACAAGGCTGTTCTCAGATCCATAGTACTCATATAGGCAGGTTTGCTGGGCATACAACTCATCGTGGAGGATGGGCAACTTGCGCAAGCCTTGCACAAAAGAATTGGCTTTTGGTGCAAGCACTGTGGGTGACAGACACAGAAAAAAACTTATCATTGTAATATTGCCAATCAGTAACACCTCAGATGGATAGTTCAGGGGATTTACAATGTTCTCAACACCAAACATCAGTCTCATACTGAACCCTAGTGGTAAATGTGGGAAATATAATTGTTGCACAAGCAGAAAAATCCCTTTCAGTTGTAATTCTTATACACACACTGAATTCATATCTTTTAGGTTAATGAAATAGGGACATTTCTAAAATGTGTAATAAAAGAGTGGAGAATTGTGAAATCAGTGGGAGCAACACAACTGCTGCTGGAGAGGAGCTGTTTATCTCGGCACTCTGAAATCTGCAGGAACAACAATTTAAATGATAGGTGACATGTGGCCCAGAGGACATCAAGAAAGCTACTGTCAGCAGTCAAGACAGGAAGACTTTAGTAAGAGTAAAAATAAAGGAGAAAATGACCATGCAGTTATAACCATGAAGCACACAAAGTATATACCTGAAGGTCCAAAATGGACTCATGTTTCAGTCACTGGGACATGCCTCTGGTTGGCGGTGGAATTTCTTAATGCCACAACAAGCAGCTGTCAAGATATTTCAGTCTGAACTGAATATTAAATTGGCTGACTGAATGACTCTGACTTAGAAAATGATAGTACCAGGCTCTCTAAACATGACAAATGTGAGACGCTATAATGTGTGTTCAATATTCATATCAATGGACCTTCATCCCACATTTACCCAACCCAGACCCCTGACCTCTAACCTCTAACCTAACTGATACAGGTTCAGGAGTTCTTTCCTGCCCAAAGCAACAACTCTGAACCACACATCACCTCTGTTTAATAGACAGATTATCCATCTGGCTGTTATCTGGACCGACATTTGGCATTTTATCTGTATTTTATTTTATGATCGCTGATAAAATGAATCAGTTAAAAAGTGCAAAGAAAGTGTCACCATGGAAGGAACTTTTACTTTGTAAAACCTCAGGAACCTTTTTTACATTGCTGGGAACTTGCTGTATATGATGCTGAGCATTTCAGTTTTGTCATTAAACAAAGTTTTGTACTGGAGTTTGTTATATTCCAAATTCTAAATATGCCAAAATTCTAGATATGATATGATTAACGACCAACAGTACCAGTAACTGCCCTGAGAAACCAATATCAGTCAACCCCTTCCATCTGTCTATCTATCTATCTATCTATCTATCTATCTATCTATCTATCTATCTATCTATCTATTTATACTCTTCTAAATACGTATACATATGATTCTCATGCTTTTTGTGAGGTAAGTAAATGGAAAGTTAGTAAGAGGATTACATTTCATACAGGAGGTGAAAAATTAATGTTTTTCTTTGGATGAAGAAGTGTTGTTCTAGGTTGTACCTGAAGCTGGTGGGACCTTTGAATGTTTTGCCCATACATCGGATGTTGGCCAATACCTCATGTAAACATCTAGTTATTCATTGAGAGAGCCTGTCATGTTGCTCCACTAACATTACATCATTAGAGGCAGCTGGTAGCGTTATTGCCTCCTCACAAACTCCTACATATTTCAGTTAGCTGTCTATAGTGCAGGTAGAGTCAAACTTCATTCAAACTAAATGAGCTGGCTCTGTCCTTCACTGAAATAATGATCCATTTCACATTCGGATTTCGGGGTTAAGTCGGACAGTTTGCTCAAGTTAACACATCAACGTAGTTTCAATTAGCATACAAACTGCTAACCTGGCCAACACAGCACATAGTTAAGCCGGATGCGGGACTATTTTAGGATGTGCGCGCGTGCTGTCACGTAGGGCTTACTTGCATGCCTCATGCTCGCAGTAACACGAGAACAACACGCACCACATGTAGCCCGCTAACTATCTTCTGTGGCTCTAGCAAGCTGCCACACTGTAGTTGTTCCGCACGACAGAAATAAAAACACGGTGGGTTCATTTAGCTACCGTTGTCATGAAGCGTCATCCCGATGGTCCCTCCGGTGTTGATAACCAGCACTCGCGCCTCGGCGGCAGACGGTGAAGACACCGGCTCAATGCTCTCAACCGAGTTACAGCTCGATAACTTCCTCCTTCTGCACGGATGCAGCTGCGCATTTCTCGGAGGAGCGACATCATTCACTTCTACCAGATTTAGTGTCGGCTGCGATAAAGCCCGGGCGAGGGATGTGAGGTTGTTGAAGCTGGTGTCCGCCATGATGAGTTCCTCGAGTGGGCTGGTGCTGTCCCTTTAATAACGGCCGATGGAAGAGTTCAAAACACGGTGGTCTTCAAGTGCAGCTGAAGGCACGCTGACACACAGTACCCTGTCTCCGGCCTGTCGTTCAGAAACGCTGCTTACATCTTTGTCATGTAAAGTGGTAAGCAGAAGGCGGCGCCATCATGTTAATTGTACTGTATCATTACCCGCGGTGCTTGACTCTTGCTTCGCTAGACTCCCTCTTTATGATTTTGCCCTTGACACGCCGATGGACAGCGCACACTCTGACGTCAGTGATGTGGGTGTGGCCTCAATTGAAACAAACTTAATATAAGTCGTGATTTTATTATCGTTGATTTTGTGATTATTATGTTTTTATTATTGATACAAGTGACATTTTATTTAAGTTGGGTTTTTTTTATTATCATTTTAATGAGAAAATTCTTTATCCACAAAGAAAAATGTTTGGGTTCACACCCCTCTTTCTATCTTGAGCAACTCAACGCTTTCCTCTTTTGCAAATAACCAAAAAAAAGCAACAGATTTTCAGACTATTACAAAAATGATTTGGTGAAACCTACTGATGTGATATGAATGAGTTATTTTTAATTTGCTTGCTTTAGTTTATTTCTTTATTATTTATTTATTTAAAAATGATTTTTATTGATTTATGTTTTGATATTATTTTTATTATGTATTATTTTTTGTTTATAATCTAAATTATTTGTGCTCTCGTGTATTTTTGTGGAAACTTATCTGCATTACTGTTTGGTTACAGTGTTACAATAAATTGAATCATTACTTTTGTTTAGTGGTCAAAAGTAAACAAGTACAGCAACTAGGGATGTCCCGATCAAGCTTTTTTTACCCCCGATCCCCATCCAATACTTGTATTTACCTGGATGATACAGCTGCACAATGCACACTTCAAGTACATTAAAATGATTAAAATCAATCTAGTGTATATGATTGACAGTTTAATAGCTCTGCAATGCAGTGCAAGGAAAAATGTCTGCATCCAAACTGTGCCTTAAGGGTTCTTTATTTTAGTCTAACAAAAAAAGAAAGTAAACAAACTAAAACTATTTCTCTGTGGCTTTTATCACAAATCCACTTAATGCAGTTTTTTTTTTAATGACAAAGTAACGTGTCTCAAATCAATTTAGTGTAGCATTGGAATAATAATACGGAACACTATAAATGGGTAATATGGCCTACTCACAACTGCACTTCAAAGTACTTTAAAGCTCAACTTCAACATTCCCAGTACAGTACAGTATGTGTACTACCTCCCATCTGATTAGTAAATGAAACAAATATGATTTAATAGCATCACACAAATTAAGTTTTTGATTCTAAAGAGATTAGAACAATGAGTAAACAGTTCTGTTGAAGTTTTGGGAAAGAATGCTACATGAGCCAACAGAAAAAAAAGTTAAATTGATCACAGTTTTCCAAGTAAAAAAGCCAATTCACTAATTGAAATGAATGACTCAGTTACTGTGAAGAGACAGTACCAGAGTCAGCAATTTGACAGTGGAGTGGAGCAGTGGAAAAGCTTGCCCAACACTCATCTCCTGTCAAATCCCCAGACACACACCTACAAGATCTGGGTTTAAATACAGCTGGATCTTGTTTATGTCACTGCACTAACTTCTAGTTGGTCAACATACGTGTTTGGAGGTGAACAAATATGCAAAAAAATATACTGTATATGGCAGGTCAGTAGAAGATTCTCGCAACTGTGTGTATCGCGTAGACATGGTTGTCTAGACTCTATGCAAACAGTGCCAAGTATAAAAGTGGAGCCAGCTGTAAAGACAGAGTAAACTAATCCACCAATATCAAGTATATTTTAGTAAAATGTAAAAATGAAAGAGTAGTGAAAATTCAGCTATAGACAACAAATTGCAGTGCATTTTTTAATTTTATTTATTATCAAAGTAACTGATCCAGCTGACTGATGTAAGAGAGATATAATCAGTCAGTCATTTTCTGTAACCGCTTGTCCTCGTAAGGGTCGCGGGGGGGCTGGAGCCAATCCCAGCTGTCAGAGAGATATAATATAAATGGTAAATGTAAAAAAGAGTGAGAGGAGTGATTAACATGCATTTTCCCCATGGTTTGAATTGTTTTACATTAATTTATTTGTTATTATGACTTTAGAGATGACAGGAAATTAAGGAAGTGAGGCACAGGGACTATGAAATATGTCTAAGACACATTCACAAATAGACAGATAACAGCCTCCATTATTTCTTTTCTTTAAATTTAAATAAATATCAGTCCAGTACAATGTATGCTGGAAAGTCTGCAATGTTTCTAATCAGTTTCATGACTTTTAATTCTGAACAACATGAATAGATAATTTAATAAGGCCTAATGTGGAACTGAAATGTTTTAATTACATTTAGTTAAAGATATAAAATGAGTTGATTCAATAACACTGATTATGAGATTCAACAGTGTAGAGGAGTCTGATGTAAAGTAAATATAGAGTGAAATCTTAAGGTTGTTTTTCCTGCGCTTCACTATAGGCCTTTTTCACAGCAGACGCTTGTCATTAACAAGGAAGGCACAGGTGAAACAAATTTCATTAGCAACAGCTAAATTCCATCAAGTGAGCCAGCATGCACAGCAGTCGTAGTAAGAAAAGCACAGGTGTACTCAGTAACATTAATGACACCTGTATTCCACTTAAAGGAAGCCCCGGTGTCTCACTTGAGTAGCTAGAAAATTTCTGCTGTGGAAAAGATCTCATAATGAAAACAAGTTCACAGAACATTCTTACTTTGAAACAACTCTTTTGTGCCAAAGCAAGTAGCTTTGTTTTTTTGCTTATTTTTTTTTTTATCTCAATCCTCATTTATGCCAAAGTTTATTTAGAACTTTTCAGTTGGAATCAAACTCTAAAGTCACAACAACTGATCATATTAATGGCTACGAATTATGGCATAAAATATCCTATATTTTTAAGAGAGGATGGCCTCACGTGAAGCTCAAAGTGGATTTACTGCATCAATGCCATTTTGACCACACTTGATGCTTTTCAAAGCAGTATAACAACTTTACACACATACATCACCTGGTGGTAATCAGTGACATCATCAATCAGTAAGATAGTGCACCTGAGTTTATCCAAAAAACGATCAAACATTTGAAAGGGGTTGAAAAAATAAACAAACATCAACATCCATCAACATTTTGAAACCAGCAGGTGTAAAATAAAAGCTCCTGTGTTAAAAAATGTCTCAATCTCTCAACTTTGAAAAGGCCATTTTAACAGTAAAGGCTAAAAAAAATGTGCCTGCAGTCATAGCTAAACAGGAAATATGTATTGAACAAGAAAACAGTATAATGAATGTTTTTGCCTAAATAAATGTGTCCTCCAAACTGTGTGCTTGTGTACAGATTAAACAGAGCAGAGTCATCAAGTCAACAGTAACCTGGATAACAGGATAACTTGTGCTTTTCCTGTTTGACAGGTCAAAAAAAAATGCTGTGAAATAAGCCAACACGCTAATGATGTCACTGATTGCAGTTTGCCCCCAGGTGATCGATGCATATTTGTAAGGTTGTATTTGATGCTTTTGTTTAACTTGAAAAAAAATCAACATGTATTTGAAAACATCCGTAACACAATAAAATCATTGGAAATGAGTCATACACACATACGCATGCACACACACAAACATAATAACACACACACAGGCTTTATAGGCCACTATAGCCTGTCTGACTACTTGCCCCTCAGTACATATACATGCTGTATACATATCCTCAAGGACCCACTAACTGCCACTGCACCTCCACTTTACACTTAATCTATATACTCTTATTTATATTTAGACTTTTAAATATCTTTACAAGGCTGTCTTTTGCAGTTTCCCTGCGTATTGCATCACATTTGAACCTTGTTTTGTATGTTTTCAAAAAGCCTGTATCTTGTTTTGACCGAATGTCAGCTTTACTCCCATTGAAGGTTGCATCATTCATGGGGATCAGGAGAAACACAGTTTTGTTCCTCTATGCACTGCATTATATACAGATGGATGACAATAAAATTTATACCTCTCTCCAAAAAACATTCACCCCAGACTGCAACTCTTATTTGTTGCATTTTTGACATCTGTATCTTAGTTGTGTGGGAAAGTGAGAGAAATACACTGAAGTTAAGTAGATAAGATAATTTACACATAAAATATATGTTACATCAGTTAAATAGATAAATGCATTGCATTGCAATGCATTTGAAGATAGGCATGTAAGCTACTTACTCTACATTTTGTTAAAATGAAACTCATCCTTATAACCACCGGCTGATGCCGTTAGAGCTGGTTTGACCAAAACAGGTTAGAAATTAAAATGCTAATTATAGATGATCGAACATTTAACCAAGGACGTAGTTTTTGTTTCAACAATTAGGGGAACACATACAGGCGCTACAGGATATGGAAAGCAGGGACAAACAGGTTCAAGAACACTGCACTAAACAGTGCAAAATTTAAACACTGATATGGATCGTGCAATACCTGCAGAATGTGAATGTCTCTGTGTGTAATGTGTCTCTTTAATTATTTATTTCGTAATAGGTTTTTTTTGTTTAATTATCTATTTCATAGTCTTTTTACCCTTTTGTAATTTTATGACATCCTCTTGCACTGTGCGGATTGCATTTCAATTTCGTTGTACTTGTGCAATGACAATAGAGATATATTCTATTCTATATTCTACATATGAAAATGAGTGTTTGGGGGTCCTCAAGACAGACAATTGTGTGCATGAAACACTTAATTTTCAGCATTCTGGTTAAGTTTAAGGCCAAATTTGTGCTTTGTATGCATGCGTTTAATTTGCAAATATCTACAATTTTGTCAAAAATAATAGAGTCTGCTAATCTCTTGTATTTTTTTATTGTAGAGGGAGTGGGACAGATGCACATGTTCTTGACCAGTGGTTTCCAACTGGTGTGTTTCAGCCCAAAGGTGGGTTGTTGGTCCATTCTGAATGAACCACAAAGGACTTGTGAACATGTTAAATTTGTGCAATAAAATGGAATATGTGGTAATTTATCTGATGTGTAGACCTTGAACTAATGAACTAAACTAATGACGAAGGAGAAACCTGGACCCTATGGCCGGACCAGTTGGGAAACACAGTTCTCAACCCCCCCCACCCCCTCACAGCTCTCTCACTTGTGTCAAAGCAAGAAACTAGCTTTGTTTGTTTACTTAATGTTTCTCTCAATCCTCATTCATGCCATGTTTATTAAGAACTTATCAGTTGGAATCAAACTCTAAAGTTACAAAAACTGATCATATTAATGGCTATAAATTATGACATAAAATATCCTAGATTTTTAAGAGAGGATGGCATTACATAAAGCTGCGTGTATTTACTGCATCAATGCCATTTTGACCACACTTGATCCTTTTCAAAGCAGTATAACAACTTTTCATACACATACATCACCTGGTGGTAATCAATGACATCGTCAATCAGTAAGAGAGCGCACCTGAGACACACTGTGACACACAAAAAAAACAACACAAATTAGGCCCTGTAAAGGAATGCTATTCATTAGATAGCAAAGTGCAGACACTAAATGCATATCTATAATCCATTTGAATGTATGCTGGCAGCAGCAAAACTTGCAGGGAAATAGTTTGTTGAATATGAGTTTGAAATTTCACCTAGATTGTAATTTTAATATAACTTGGGGGTTGTTTCAAGATATTTTCATGTTCTAACAAGATTTTTTCAAGATACTTTCTTATTCTAACAATTATTGTTATAACGTGAAAACATGTTGTTATAACAAGATTCTCATTTTTATTTTTAAAAAATATTTTTGTCAATTCTGGCGTGGCAGCAATACGCTTCCGTACAAAACAGACAAAAAGAAAAGCACAAAATGATTGGCACATGGGACTGACTTTAGGTAGCCTATGACTGCCACAAGGGTGTGCTGTCACCCTTTGCATGCGCAGACATAGTAGACTAGACTATTCAAATGAAAACATTTGATACTGCAAATATTATCCGTGCCCTATATTTCCATCATTATGAAAATAAACGTTTTTATATTTAACGCAGTACTTACAAAGATACCTAAAATGAACGTACTTGTGTCGTATGTGGGTACAGTTTAGATAAACGTCGTATTCTAACGTTACTAATTGTTCTTATGTATTGCGTCAACTAAAAACTAAAAACACTGTGTAAAAATAAATAACGTAACATTGTATTTAATGTCAGTTTGGGTATGTCATTGTTTATGCTGTGAATCGTGGATGCCCTCGGCAGCAGCAGTTGAATGAAGTAGACGGGAGGAAGTGGCGGTTAATGCAGCTCCACACCTTTCCGGTGTAGCAGCACTGCGACCACCTCGACTTAAAGGAGAAAGAAGAGCTGGGTCTACTTATCGAGACAGGAGGGGGAGATAGGAGGTAAACTGCTTATATTTCAATTAAGTGTTTAACTTAGAAAGATGCGAGGTAAACATTTTGTCACTGTCGCGCGTATTTTATAACCAGAAATGAGTAGTTTGCAACCGCTAACTACCGTTATCTACTTAGCGTAATGCTAGCTTGCTAGGCAACAAGCTAGCTAATGTTAGCTTGCTAGCTCTTTTTAGCAGCCATGAGCGGTAGCTTGCTAATTTGTCTGACCCTCCCTCTAAATCTCTCTTCAGGGGGATAAGAAGTGGACTTTCATGAGAGGACACATGTGTTGCTGAGTCACCGAGGGGAGTTTTCTCGAAGACGTCCCTACCAGTGAACCGGTACCCGGCGCGACGCTTGATGGACTAGCCGCAGAAAGCTGCTCCGGTAGCGGTGAAGAGAACAAGGGCGCACCCGATGAGGAGGACCGCTAGACACAAACACCAGGAGGAATTCACAAGCACCGCGGCTTTTTGGGGGCCTTATACACACACTGTGTCTGCCGTCTGCTGTTTTTGACCGTCTGTCTCTGTCACGCAGCTTTATGTTGATTTGGGCAGCGGAATGAACGTCCCGCAACAGCTGCTGCCAAGTTCTTAGCCTCACCGTGCCATGTTGTGTGCAGGCCCTGCAGACAGTGTGATACTCTGAACATAAATGTCCCAGCACTTCACTGGACGCACACACTCAAAAGTCAAACGCCTTTAAGTACTGTTCGTTAGGTTTTGAGATGAGTGTTCATTTTTGACTTTTCCCCCCCCACCCCTTCCTCACCGAGTCATGTTTTCACAAGTAAACTGAAGCTATAGTCAAAGTGAATAACCCATCAGCACGGTATCAGACATTTTTCTCGTTAGGAATAAAGTATTTATGCACAAGAGTTCAAAATGGGGAAAATGCTGTCTAAAATATTTGGCAACAAGGAGATGAGAATATTAATGCTCGGACTCGATGCTGCTGGAAAGACAACTATCCTTTACAAACTGAAACTCGGACAGTCTGTCACCACAATCCCCACAGTCGGCTTCAATGTGGAGACTGTCACCTACAAAAATGTCAAGTTCAACGTCTGGGATGTTGGGGGCCAAGATAAGATTCGCCCCCTGTGGCGACACTACTACACGGGCACCCAGGGGTTAATTTTCGTGGTGGATTGCGCGGACAGGGATCGCATCGACGAGGCAAGGCAGGAACTCCACCGCATCATTAATGACCGGGAGATGAGGGATGCCATCATCTTGATATTCGCCAATAAGCAAGACCTTCCGGACGCCATGAAGCCACATGAAATCCAGGAGAAGCTCGGCTTGACCCGCATCAGAGATAGGAATTGGTATGTTCAGCCCTCCTGTGCGACCACAGGTGATGGACTGTATGAGGGCTTGACATGGCTAACCTCAAATTACAAATCTTAATGATTGAGTGCTGACTGTTTTAGGTCAAAACTATAATAACGTTGCAAGTAACAAATAACTTCTCAAAATGAGTATGGTTAAGAAAAAGTTGATTATCTCCCATTTATTTTTAATACTACGTTTACCCCATGACTAATTTATCTTTAACTGGGTTTGCTGGCTTCAAAGTTTGCTTGTACTCTGTAGCAGGCCTATATCACATTCATTATCTTGGGGCTTGCTTGATGAATATTGAATTGGGCCTAATCTTAAAAGCCACAGAGATCACCGCCTTTGCCTGTTCTTTTCCCTGTTTTGTATGATTTTTCTAATGAAGCTGAAGATTTTGTCTTCATTCTCGGACTAAAACTTTGTTTAAATGTTCTTCAGTCTCTGTTGCATTGAACTTGGATCTTTCATTTTTTCCTTCTAAGGGTGAGATCTTTAATGTCATGTAGCATACTTGAAGGACTTTGACATTTGTTCTAACACCGTGCTGTGATGAAAAGTATTTCTTCTCAATGGTATTGAAGGGAGTGAAAAAAAAGTGAAGTCTCACCATTGCTTACATTTCATTGTCACCAGTCTGTGACATCAGAGAGACAAAATTACTTCAGACATGTTTTGTTACCCCTCCCAATCCCTTTATGTGGGCTATATAGTTTACTGATTGACCTTTTGTGTCACGTCTTGATACCTAATTGTGCTAAATATTCAACAAATAGGCCTCCAGTAACTCTTTAAACATGCTTGTCGGGATGCATTTTTTTTTTAATTTTTTGGGGGGGTAACACGTAGTCAGTTGACTCAATCTTTCCAAAGGAATGTCATTCAGCTCTGAGCTCTCTCAATCTGATACCACAGTTGATTAGTCTCAGTATTGGGACATTATATGATAGCCTATATCTGTAGCATGAGTACGAAAGTACAGTAACCCTACATCAGAGTCCATCTGTCGTGCAGTCAGAGGGAGCTGTTTACTGGGGGAACGTTGAAGACACCCTGTGGTGCAGCTCTTGTTTTGACTGGGGGAACCATGTACAGAACAATGTCATTGTAATGTCTTATTAAAAAAGTGATTTTAAATCTGTTATGTCTGTTTGTTTTTTCACGGATTAAAGGAAGTTAGCGTGATTAGATGATGTGTGATTTGTTTATTTGTGAGTAGCTCAACATATGGATTTAAAAATAACTTCAAAGTCTGCGTCGTTAAAATTCTCTTGGGTTTTAGTGCTGTTGGGCAGATTCTTCATAAAGGGTTTAGGTCCACCCTCAGACCACGTTGCTGGTCTCAGTTCCCTTGCCAGTAAATGGAGAAAATGTACAAAACAGGAAGTCCAACTGCTGGTCTTTTTGGAACAACAAGAGAGCCACATGATAGTTTGCATGAGAGTCAGAGGGGCAGCGGAGATATACAGCTGAATTGTGAATTCTTTTTGAATGTTGCATGTTGGTTGTGAGCCACAGTGGAGCTGATGCTGAGCTGTCAGCTGTAACTTCCTGACTCGCTTTTGGTAGAGACTGGCATCAAAAAGCAAGTCTTGGTTGTTTTTACTCAGTGAAAAAGACGTCTGTTGAAGCTGACTAATGCGGGGTTGGAGTTGAGAAATGAAAAGGGAATGTATGTAGGATAAAATGCAAGCTGTGAGGAGATATCCTTTGCTAATAAAACTATTCAATGCACTTTTCAAAAGGATCCACTTTGCCATGTGCTGTACTCTTTGCACGTGATCATGAGCATAATGGCAAAGGCAGCTTTATTTGTGTAGCACATTTCATACAACAGGGCAATTCAAAGTCCTTTACAGAGCAATAAAATACAACACAAAGAAAGAGACTTAAAATAAAAGAGTGAAAAGATAAGATATTGAAGGTAAAATTAATCACTGAGCTTTAAACAAGTATTTAAATAAAATCACTGAAAATAGCAAAAATGTAGACAAAAAGTGCAAAGATAAAAAGACTACTTAAAATGATTTAAAATCAAGTTTTAGAATAAGTTTGCAGTTATTACCAGGTGGAGTAGGTAGTGTAAAAGAGTAAAGTTTTTTTTAGCTTTGACTTAAAAGAGGTCAGAGTCTGTGTTTGTCATCTGGGAGGTTTTTCTATGTTTGTGCTGCATGGTAACAAAACTGCTTTGCCATGTTTTGTTCTCACTCTTGGGACGGTCAGTAGGCCGGTGCCAGTTTTCAGTGAGGGTCCTAGAAGGTTCACATGCAACAAGCATGTCAGAGATATATTTGAGTGTGATTTATATTAATTATTATATTAAAATAATAATCTGTGTAGTAATATAATCTCTCAAAAGTGAGTGTGATCACTTAGCACCAAATTCTAGGCCCCATGCATAAGCAGTCTCTGTGGGCCCCCAGCCTCTCCTCACTTGATCCATGTCTCTGTCATGCACCTTTTTGAATTTCATTTTTTCAAAGTCAGTTTGCTTTCCTTCCCTTTCCACTCTTTTCTGTCTTTGGAAACTTAAGTTCCCGTTCTTGAGGAATCACGACAGTGCGCTGCAGCACCACAAGTAATCACTCGCATGGCTTTAGCTGCTTTAAAGACAAATCCTAGGGCAGGGGTGGACTAAACCATTTTGCGCCTTTAAGGGGTCGGAGGGGCTACTGAGATCTTCCACTACTTTTTTAAACAAAGTTCAGTCTTTGAACAGATTTATGTAGCCAATTTTAATTGGCTAAATAAATCTTATGGCCCTGGGTAATCAGTCCCAGCACGTTGCCCCTGGTATCTAACATGCGTGAAAGATGAGGCCCACATCCTTTGGTGTCTCTGTTGTTCCCCCTTTTTAAACTCTGCTAAAATATTGACCTCATTTAATTCATATTGCTGTTGAACTGTTATCTTGAGGTAACTTAGTGAAATATTCCTATTTTTATTTTTATTTAATCCATATTTAACCATTTGAGATCAACAATGTCTTTTTCTAGGGAGACCTGGCCAAGACAGCAGCACACAAATAAGTTACAAACAACAATAACCACAATAAAAAACATAAAAGATATACAGTAACATGTAGAAATATTAAAAACACTTATGCACAACAGATTCATTAACCCCTGTACTTATGAGGGCTTTAAATTCAGGCAGAGAGACCAGTTCTGTTAACAGTTGAGTTTGTCAGTTCAACTGTTTATTAGTTACAACACACACCTCTGAGACATTATGAAAAAATGTTTTAGTTTCCATTAAAGCTGATTATCAAGTGTGTTTTCACTCCTGACAAAGACGGGATTAATGGTGACAAATGGTCTGACTGCTGTGTTTAGGGCTGCAGAAGATTAGTAAGTATTGTTCTGCAGATTTTTAAGGATTTTTCCACTCAGCATACTGAAGGACACTGTTTCCAGTGTTTTGCATATCCACAGAAAACTGGCACTATTGAAGCTGCTCAAAAAGCACAGTTAGCATGTTTTTACATTTGCAAGAATGGGATGCACACTTTGTCTCTCAAGTCTTCACATAATTGGCAGCATTCACTGACAGCTGGACACTGTATTCTCAGACATACATGTGTCTGCATCCATAAGCGCTTGGCTGTACAATCATGGTGACGTTCACTGTGGAAAATCTGGTGCTGAGCAAGTTGCTGTAGAGAGGCCTCAGGATGTTTGCATTAGCACCACAGAGGTTTCCGTCAGACAGGTCAGGTGACACAGACAGATATGCTGCCACAGAGGATGTTTCGCACAGCCCACACACCTTTAGCAGTCGTGATTTAAATGCTCCGTTGGAAAAGAAGGGTGTGTATTTGAGATGATCAGCCACAAACACTGCAAGTTGAGAAAGTACCCAAGCTTCTGAGGATGTCTGTAAATACTTGCTTTCAGTAAGGGCTTGGTCCAGTGCTTCTGTTAGATGCTGATGGCAGTTTAATTGGGCTGTAATGGCCACTTTGGTTCCCACCACTTCATTACAACCATATGATCCTCACAGCTTTATTGGTAACACTGGAGCCCCTGGGGCAAGGACAGAGACTGTAAGCAATGCTTTATGACCTCTCCGCTGTAAAGATGAGACCTCCTGGCCCTCCTGTCAACTCCCTCTGTGCTCGGCTGGAATTCCTTGCACTTCCTGAGAGGAAAGGTCACAGAGGGAAGCTCGGTAATAGGTGCTTTATGTAATTGTCTCATTTTTCTTGCTCATGAAGTCTTAGACTGGTCAGGTTTCGCAAAGGTTGGGTTAATCGTGGTCACCACAGCAACGTGTTTATTTCGCCAGTGGTGCCTCCAAAGGGGGGCCAGGGGGCCAGGCCACTCCTGGAGAAAATACTTGGAGGGCGTCTCATCTGAACAAGTGTGAAGATTGTGGAATCTTTTGAACATTGGGACTCAGTCTGCAACAGGGACTGTAAATTATTGTTATTGCCATGTTATGCCATCGTTATTGTTACGAGAGTGCTGCTGATGTGTATGTCATATGTCAACTAGAAGCAGATGCTGTTGCGTTAAACATGCCCGTCACACCCCTTTTGATTCCATGATACCGGCATACTGTCTTAAGTCACACACTGGAGCGGCATCAGGTTGTTTTCGTTTGGTCCTGTGTCAAAATGCAAATGCAGCATGAAATAGGGGTTCTCTAGCACAACCTAGTTTGTTGGGAAAGGGGCTAAAAGACCCTTCAAAGTAAGGCTAGATTTTGGCAAGGGAACAACTGGCATGGTAATTTTCAAGGGGGTCGCTTGATCGCTCATCTAAATATATCTGAATGAAAATGAGTTCTGTGAGTGTCCTGTCCCTTTAATTGACTGGACAATTGTAGTATGAAAGACGGAGAGAAGTGATGAAATGCCACAAAGGGCCAAGGTTGGAATCGAACTCACGGCCACTGCAGCAAGGACATAGTTTTGTATCTGGGGCACCCACTCTACTAGGTGAACCACCAGACACCCTAAATTAGTAATATTAAATGTAAAATAAACAACCAAACAGGCTGAAATCCCTTAACTCTCCATACTGACATCATTTTAAGACAACCTGTATACTCAGCATAGGCAAATTCCTGAAATTCAGTTCTAGCTTTTGGTTTTGGTGTGCCACCCAAAGAGGCCCCATCCTGCCACCCCTATAAAAATCCTGTGGGCGCCACTGCATTTAGCAGCTCACAAAGTAACAGCTCATTTCAGATTCACAGCTCACTAGTGTCATAATTCACAAACTAAAACAGGCAAATGACTAAAACACTTCCACTGGTTTGCTCAAGAATGTGTATGACAGATTTGTCTTAGGCGGCCAGAACGCCTGTTTGTTGGGGTTGTTCCCATGACAACGACCTGATGGGATCTCTGCCAGTGCAGCCTGGTGTTTTTGGTATCACATAGGTGGCTGACTGCGTTGCAAGTTTCCACTCAGTTCCTCAATTCTACTTAGAAAGAGGAAGAGTGGGAGGAAAACCGAGAGAAAACCCCCCACCACTCTCTGCAAGCAAAGTTCGGCAATATTGGAACCCACCTTTTTTACCCTTTGTCGCAATGACAGCTTGCCTTTCATTAGTCAACTCGACAAAGATTTAAAGCAGCTCAGGAATAACTGTGGTGAGTGGTATTACAGCTGCACGCCTGACGTGCCTAGCCTGAATTATGTTGGTGGTTTTTAAGGGGTGTGGTTTGTCTTCCTCGCTTGTCTTCACTTCCTCTTAACCCTAGCTGCAGGGTTACATTTGCACAGGTAGCACAAATGTAATACCCTCTTCTGACTGTGGGTTGTGAATATAGTTATCTCTGGCTTAATGTTGGCCTTCATTTCAACAGCCACACCCAGCTGGATAATCACTGCAGGATTTGTGATGCCTGCAGACATGGATATTCTTGTGCACACTGGTGAACACCGTTATTAAAGCGGTCTATTTATCTGCAAAATGGTAGGAGGGAACACCTACTCTAAGCCACAGCTCCCACAGCTATGTTCAGTGGCTGCTTATCTTCAAGGACAGTAAAAGCAACCTCGCTGGTTGTGAAACTTCCGCGTCCTCGTCCTCTGGTTAAATTCTCTGCACCCTCAGTAGCCTCTTCGAATGAGCTGTCGAATATTGAACTCACGCAGAGCAAACTCACTAAACAAGTCCGGAAGTGGCTGAAGGTGTTTCAGGTTTCCTGCTGAAGTTAACGCTTTTGAACGCCACGCTACACGCAAACCCTGTTTGCCTCTACATAGATGCACTCTATTCTGTTCATACTGTAGGTGGAATTGTTTTGATTGCAGGTGTTTTGGTGCAGGTTTTACCCATAAACAATCTAAAAAAAGTTTTGGTTTTTAAAAAGGGCTATGCTGTGGTATAGGCCAGCTAAATAAGGTTGAAAATGAGTCTGTAAAGTCCAAGGTGCACTCTGGGCATTGGTCCAAAATACATTCCATTCATATCTGAAACTAAAGGTTACTTGCTGTGGTGAAATTACAAATTCACAGAGCCAGAAAATTACTATGAAGTGTTGGAGGTCCACATGACATAACCAATTTGTTTTTTTAATGGATAGAAAAAGTGCTCATACAAGCATTAACAACATAATTTGAGCCACAAAACCGTACGGTTTTGTTGATACAGTCTCACTGGTCTATAATCATGTAGTTTTTTCCACTTAGAAAAACCATCCAATCTAAGTCCCATTACATTTTTGAAGCCTCAGGGCTTCTATTTATATTCAATTATGTGAAAACCTAAAATTTGTCCACATGGTTCCTCTTGGGAATTGCAGGATGTTTGACACAGCTGTGTAAGAGTGTGAACCAGTTTGTCCCTGGACTCTGTGTTTTTCCAGCTGTAACACACAGAGAGTGAAGGGGATCATAGCTGAGTGTTAACCATCCTGTCTTCAGATGTAAGCAATGCTACAGCACAGAGAGGGGAGGGGGTAGGGATTATAGATGGTGCTGCAGCTTGAGGTCTCCTGCATCCCGTGGCTACAAGGAACAGAAATCTGAGTGCATCTGTTTCTGAGGCAAAATCCAATCAAATTAATGTTTTTTGAGATCTTATTCATACAGAACACTGACATTTGCCCTGTGGCATCTATCATTTGGCTTCTAATCTCCTTAACACTCACAAAAGCAGTGATTTTAAAGGTCCTGTATTAGGCTCATTTTAAAGTTCATACTTGTGTTTTTTGACAAGATCGTGTTTACATGCTCTGATGTCACAAAAAAATTTTTCTCATACTGTCTGCCTGAATATACCTGTCACTTATACCTGCTTTATAGTAAAAAATGGGGCCTTTAACACCAAAGTGTACAGTGACATAGACCTGAGTCAGCCACATGTATTCCCTCACAGCCTCCACACAATGACTGACAGAATGATGAACATCCACACAAAGCAACCTCTAAAGCCTCCCTCAGCAGCTGCCACCACACTGTCACACTCCATGACTGACTACATCTGTATATCTGACACCATCGCTCTAATTACAGAGGAGACAGTGTTCAGAGTGACACTGCGTCTGGATTACACAGTTCGGACTAGAGAGGAAATCTCTGATCTGAGTCAAGTCAGGCTGCTGCTGCTGCTGCTGCTCACACACACACACAGTCCAGATTCAGACTACTGAGAGGTAATGACTCAGGGAAACGCTACACACACACATGCTGCACCCTCCCCTCTGCAACTCTCCCCTCGGTGCTGGGCCGCCACACATCCCAATGATGACAAATACATCATTACACTTGAATGCCGTCACAGGCCGTCAAGGAACCTGTAGTATTTCAAAGGATTGATACACTATTACATTTTTACTGATGCCGCTGAACCTAGATCACAAAAAACTTTATCGTCACAGTTTTAAATCTGACACCGCCTTCAGCAGGAGTTATAAACCTTTGTGTCAAACTCTTTTATTTTCAATATAGACAATCATTGGCGTGTATATTGCTTTTGCCGACAGGAGTGGAAGAAGAAAGGGGCACAATATTCCCACAGTTCTGGATTTGTGTCCCCTCTCAACTGCAGCACAGCTGTCTTAACAGCACCCCCGCCCTCCTCTTGTTCCCCTGCAGGGGGGTGAGGGGGGTGGGGGTTGAGTCAGCATTGTGTTTCTATAAGCTAGTTGTCCCACCGGGCTTTGCTTCACTGGCACCACACCACCTCTCCCTTTTAAATCCACCGAACATGAGCCCCACAGATTATCAGCGTTGTTACATCTCATTATCAGAGCTGCAAAAATCACATGCTCTAATTTGGCATGGAGCTCTGGCCTGCTGTAAAGTTCATCAGGCTCAGATTGTCCTGTGAAAGAGCAAAAAGGTGATCTCATCTAAGTGTGAGTGGGAACAGGGAGAGTTTGCTGGATCAGAGGAGCCACACACTCATGCAGCCTTCTTCTATTTTTAATCAGCCCAGTTTGGTGTCTATTCTTGAGCCACTCCCTAATAGTTAGCGAGAAAATGAGTCTTCCTTTCTGGAACAGTGTCTCTTGGCTCCAGGCAGCGTGATGATGGTGACACAAAGGATCTTCTGTGTCACTTGGCTGTGATGCAGCAGAGCACTGCACACCATACACAGGCTGCACGGAGTCAGACTCTCCTCCACCCATCTGGTTTGGAGGGGCACTGCACTGCTCCCTCATGTTTTGGAAGAACCGGGGGGGGGGGGATTTGCATGCATTGCAGAGCCCATGCAGATGTTTTTCACTATGTTTTGTGCAAAGAAAGTGCACACTGCCCTGGGGTTGTATTGCGCATGAATCTCAAGGATAACAGTAACAAGCAAAAAGACAAAACAGCCATAATGTTTTTTGTCATAATGCCATATTTAAGAAACTGTGCACTATGTGGCCTTCTCAGCTATTTGTGTTGTTCCCACTGCAGGTTTCATACACAGGTAAGAGTTATTTCTACTAATAGCACCATCTGTTGGCAGTAAATGCCCCCATTCTGTCTTGGTGCATGCAGCACGTACGCCACATGTTCAGTAATAAATTTTTACGGTCACCGGAATCAACTGTAATGTGTATATGATAACAGATTAGAGACAGCACCGCTTCACTGTGGCTGTCCTCATTTACTCTCAGCCTCCCTGTATTCCCCTGTAGTGCTAGCCTAATTAGCCAACCACAAGAAGACTATCACTACATTATTTTAATTATTTTTTGGTTAACATTTGAGAAGGAGAGAACACCATAGAGACTGGAAAATAGATTTAAGTGACTGCACTCATCGACTATGGGTGTGAAGGAGGATGAAATGTTAAAAAAGAATAGTGGAGCTCCCCAATAACCCCTCAGGGTCCTGTCCCCGCCACACTGAGGGACATGGACTTAATACCAGCTGTGAGTCAAATTAATTAGCTGAACATATCCTGGTCAAAGCCATAGGAGACCTCAATAGTAGGCTGACTCAGATTGTAGCAGTCCAGCTGGCCCAGGCAGAAGTGTGAGGGCAGAGAAGGGCCACGGGGAGTGATTATCTTAAATGATCCGTTGTAGTAATTTTTGTAACTCACGAAAAAAAGGCCAGTAATCTCACCCCATCCCTCTTGTGCGAATTGTCATGGACCAACGGGGACTCTGGGGGCAGATTGTTAAACTATGATTCAACATGACCACACCTCTTTCTTTCTCTATACACACATTTCAAATGTTTCACAATCACTTTTGGGATATTGGTTAATGTAATGTTGTAACAAAGGAATCTATTAGTTTGGACAGGAAGGGTTGCTTTCATGGGCAGTTTATGAGACAACAGGCCCGGGGCACAGACATGCAGGAGGCCCAAACGCGTCTCCTACATAGGAGAAGCGAGACACACAGACTCTGTGGTGGTTTCCCCTTTTGTTGTTGTGCATGTTTTTGTAGTCATTTGCATCACGTTAAGATCCTGTGTCTCTTAATAGTAATTTTGTGTTTCTGTTGTTGTTTTGCCTCTTTACAATTTCTTTGCTTCTCTTTGTGGTAAAATCTTCTCTTGGTCAGTGTGTGTAAATCTGAGTGACATTTTTAGGTCTGTAACTAATGATTATTGTCATTGTCTATTAATCTGTCAATTATTTTTCAATTTCATTTTTTCATTTTTCAATAAATTACAAAACAAATGCTGAAAATGTTGACCGGTTTCCCAAGTCCTCAAATGTCTTGTTTTGTCCACAACCCAAGACATTCAGTTGAGCGTTATAGAGGAGTAAATAAACCAGAATATATTCACACTTAATAAGCTGTAACAACAGAAATTTGAGTGGGGGGGGGGGGGGGGGCACTGGGCCTGGTCAGTATCCATAGTTGTATTTATGCACAAATGTGTGTTTTCCGATGCACAAAAAGTTGATAATGTTGTATATAAAGACCATTTGGTGTTTATCAACTCTACACAAAAAGCTAAAACATCAGCATAATGTTGGATCATGAAGAGTTACTTGTTTCTGTTTAAATTTAAAAAGTCTCATTATTAAATTCAGGGATTTTTGTGGGTCTGGTAAAGCTGTTTCTGCTGTTTCTTCTGCTGATTTCTGGCAAGCAGGTTAGCTTTGAACATCCATACATGGAGATATAAGGATAAGCACGAGGAGCATCTTATTAATCAAAGCTGGCTCCAATTGCACTCAGCTATTAAGCAGTTTCAGTATTTAATAGGACCTTCAGTGTTAACCCCACCCCATCAACTTCAGCATTAACATTTTATTTGGTCTGAGCGTCAGAGGCCACCCTGCTCATTACACTACAGCCTCACTGTGTAAACAGAGAGCAGCATGAAAGGCTGTGAGGGGCCCCTGCATGCCTGTGGGAGTATGGGGCGTACTTCATGGTTTATGCTTGAAAAAGAGCCATAATCTTCCAGCTAATCTGGGGCTTGGGGTGGAATTCCCCTCGCATGGAGGACAAAAGCTTCCAGGAGAGCGGGAATGCACTATGATGGCCTCAGTTTAAGAAAAAAAAGCTATGTAGGCTAAACATATGGATTGAGGAATTTTCGTCATGAATTATTTCCTCACTTCTCTCTATGTTGTGAGTTCTAATAAAGTAGAAACAACATTGTTTTAAGACCTTGGAATAATATTTAGATCTAAAAATCATCTTGGCTCTTAATATGGATAATCTAGTTACAGTTTTATTACACAGACTAAACATTTACACAGTTAAAATACTTTTGGGGGGCTTTAGGCAACTACTGCCCCCTAGTGCTCCAAATGGGCAACAACTGAATTTACATGCAACGTTCAAAATGAGAAGTGAACGATGAAAACCACTCTGGCAGCAATTAATGGCTATTAGTGGCTTCTCATTTCTGGGGGAGGGTTAACAATTTCAATCTCACATGTGACAGTGTGTGCTATCATAAACACAGCACACAGCAATGTGTGTTTAATTATGCACAGAGAGAAAAGTGCAGTGCTCAAGAGCAAAATACACCATGTCTCATGTTTGTAGTTTCCTGTAATTTACTGAGCAGTAAACTCTGGATTTTCAGTGTTTTGCATTTTTAAAAAAACGATCAAACGTGCAGAACAAAAGCTCAAACATCCATATGAACATCACAAATAATGGTACAGTCCTCTACTGGTCTATTCATGACCCCCTTCAGCTTAAACAACTCATTAAAAAAAAAGAAAGATAAGCAGAGCCTGTCATGTCTGTGCATGCAGGTGTCTGCCATCTACCTTTGCAAGCCTAAAATTACACAGACCAGTGACACTGCTCATGCGATCTTAAATTGGTTTATACTGTATTATAAATATCACAATGGTTTCACATTTAAAGTCGTGTTTTGTTTACTCTGGTCACTGTAACAGAACAGTGTTTAGTGATACATTTACTTAAAAAATATATTTTTAAAAAGAGTGTGTCAATAAAGATACACTGAATATTATACACATGCCAGTAGGCTTTAAATCTGATTTCCATGTTGCAATAGGGTGGAACAGTGAATGCAGTGTGCACAAACTCAGACTTTCCTCCGAATGTGTAGGATGTGGATGTCCGGACTACTAAACTCTGGGTCTTGCTTGTCTGAAGGGATCTCCTCACAGTTGAAGTTTTGTTGCAGCAACTAAAACATAACATAAAACACCACAGTGACTCCCTGAGAAGTGATGCTTCTTGATTTTTATTTATCTATTTATTAGTATAAAAAACTGGTACACACAGTTAGCCTCTCACCTCAAAAAAACGCCTTTCCACTTTTGGGTTGACGCCCTCTGTGCGCTGCTCATAGCAGCAAATAATGCAGGTCTCTGGTCCAGAGAGCAGCTTTAAGCTCTCCACCAGTGGAACGATAGACTGCGGGGAAATAAATAAGAGGTCTGTAACACTTTGAAATCTGAGGGTCATAACACAACAAATTTCCCAAAAACACAACAACATTTCTCAAAACACTACAAGATGACATTATTGTTGTGTTTTGACTCCCAGGGCGTCTGTGGAAAACTCTTACGGTAGATTACCTGCTCATAATAGATGCAATCGGCCATCAGGACATACTGTGGGGGAGGCTGGAAGTCAGACACATCTTCACCCCTTTAAAGAGACACCACACAGTCATCATTAGGACATGTCTTATAGTATGTTGAACATGCAGCTTGCATAATATGACTGAAATCCAGTAGACAAAATATAAGTACAAACCATTTCAGTACCTTGGCAGTAACTGATCCAGTGGTGATAAGTGCCTGGTTTTCCTGAATGTTCACCCTCAGGAGGGTCTGCAAATCCTCCAAGTCTGTCACAGTGACTCGAGCTCTGTGAGACAGATAGATGCTTTATTGATCATTACGGAAATGACTTTACACAGCATCCATATTCACAATTAAACACAAACAAAACAGGAAACATCTAAACATAAAGCATACATACATCTACATGCAATAAAAACTATGCGTAATGGATAAAGACTAATACATTTTTGATGTATCCTGTTCTGGTATTTTGAATCTCAATGGGATTATTCCTAGGTTAAATAAACTTCTTAAAAGGTGTGTAATTTTATCCGTCACTTCAAAACAGGTTAGATGTGCAGTGCACAGAACTCCTCTGAGCAATGTGGCTTCTCTACCATTATAAAAATGTTTAAATATATAAAGTATACACAATAGCATCCCTAAGAGTTTAAAATATAGATATTTTTTCATGAATAAAATGATATCAAGGTTGTTGTCAACACCACAATCAGGAGAGTACAAGCACCTTAAACTGTAAAAACTATGGTGATACAACCACATGTGTATTAACACGTAAACAACAGTGTAAGCAGTGATCTCACCCCAGTGTTGCTGCCATCAGACCCACAGCTCCTGTCCCAGCTCCCAACTCCACAACTCTGCTGCCAGCCCACACGTTCACCCCTGAGGACGGATCATAAAACTGTTTGGTCTCTAAATATTTAGCCAGGACGATGGCTGCGTCCCAAACGACACAGCCAACGTCTCCTAAGTAGCACTGCTTCACTCTTAACGCGCAGCCGTCATTTTTCTCTATTTCTCTCACAAAATAGTCATTCTCCGCTGCGTCGGCCGCCATGTTGGCCGCGGCAGGGACAAAAAGAGAACTTCCGGTGAAATTTTTTCCAAAATAAAAGCGTATCCTTTACAAAGCAGGGCTCGTGCGCTGGATGAACAGATATTACACATTAGGTAGAAGACTTCATTTTTGCACAGGAACAAATTATAAGCGAAATGCAGTTTTAATTATGTAATATTACAACTTTTTTCTGATAATATGAACTGGCTCATATAGATATTCTGCAAAACTTAATGTACACAGTGTCCATTCTCAAATTGTATACATCAGGGACGAAATCGATAATTATTCAAAGTCTGTACTTCTTTTTTTGACGACGCATAGATCACGGCTGATTTCAAACCCCAAACACCAGCATAAAAGGCTTATACAATAACCATTCATCCATCTTATCTGATGGAGCAAAATCTTTCTTTGTTGCTTTTCAGTATCATGTGTCCTGCTCTCTTTATCTGTGACTTTTTTTTACTTAACTGAGTCTTCATCTTCAAGAACACCAGAGCAGCTTTCACCCTGCAAGAAACATTGTTTCTCTGCAGGTTGATGAACTGTCTGCAGCTTCGGTCTGGTCTTCTTTCTCTCTCTGCTTCTTTGACTTAAAACTAAAGTGTTTTTAATTTAAAAGAAAAAAAAAACTTTAAAAAACGTATAAAAGAATATCACGGGTAACTGCACTTTAATCTGTCCCTTAAATGACCTGAAGTTTTAATTAAAGATGCAGATTTGAGGTTCATTAGTAGGTGACAATATCACACAGGAGTGTGTGATCAACTAAAAATTTCAAACTTTGCACTTACAAACTTTATTATTATTATTATTATTATTATTATTATTCCATTTCATATCTATGTCAACTTGCAAAATGCCACCATTGAAAAACAAGGAGGAAACAGAGAACAAGTCAGCCCATGTGAACCTTTGAGATTGACAGGCGAAAACTTTTAATTATAAAAAACTTAAAATGTACAAAAAAATATGACAGGTAACTTCATTTTAATCTACCAAGAAGGATTAGAGCCATATTGGGGAAAAAAAAAACAGAATAAATTTTAATTCGAGAGTGATTAAACTAATTAACGTACAGGGAAAAAGTAATAACATTAAGAGATCAGTGTAGCGTCAGCTATTTCTTCAGAAACTGTATTCTCTAGATATTTAATTGGTAGAAACTACACATAATCCTATAGGCCTCCACAGGTGCTTACATAGACAGAAAGCTATTTTCAGAGTAAAGAGTACTTTTATGATCTCGGCCTGCCAAAGGCCACAGCACGCATGCTTTTGTGTATGTGCTTAATGTCCTGACTGCTTCCTCTTTTCTTCAATGCTTTGTTGTTCCCCTTCACTCTTGTTAGTTCCTCTTCTTGCCATATTGTGCTTTGCTGAACCCTTGAGGCAGCTGTCACTTTTGTTAATAAAACTTAAACATTATTGTCCACTGCCAACTATTCACAAATCTAAGTAGGATATTTCTGTGTATCAGACATTGCATTGTGTACATAGATACCTTCTTGTTGGTAGTTTGAGGGTTGCTTTACGAATCTATAGGCTACTGTTTCACTGCTGTTGTTCACACATACCCTAAAATACCCAAATCATCCATTTAGAAATATACTCTTGATCAGTGGTTCTCAACAACAGGGGTCCAGGACCCCCAGGGATCCTTGAGGGAGTTTAAGGTGGTCCCCAGAAAAATGGGGATAGCTAATTTTCATTAGAAGTGAGTAAGAGTTACAAGATTGATTTTTCTAGTGATAGGTTCATGTCAGTTATGTCAATCAATCAATGCCTTGGTTTGAAATTGTGACGTTACTGACATGCGCAGACGCTAGATGCTACGAAATGACGAGGTCGCGCGCAGATGCGCCGGAGTGACGGTGCGACGGTTTATGTGAGCTGATAACACCTGTGGGACTTCGTGTTTATCCTTAATATCACACTAACCGCATTTTACAGACGTACTAATGAGTTTTATAATATACTTTTACCGACCTACCTTTGCTAGGTTTTAAAATGTCTCGTAGCAGCACAGAGGAGGTAGGTGACACCTCGGAGTGTGGACAAACATGGGGGGTGTCCCCAATGGACAAAAGCGGACTGAGCGAACCGACCTCGTACGGTCCCGCATCAACTTCCTCCGGCTCGTCCCACCACAGTTTAGATGAAGGCAGTACGGGCTCCAGCCACGGTCCATCACTCCCCCGTGTAGCCTCAGGTACTTTAAGCTAACGTTAGCATCTTGTACTTTAACCCTTCAACACCTGGAGCGTTCAGGGGCCTTTCACTAGCATTTACACCTCAGAAACCAGAGAAAATTGTTTTGATTTACTTCAGAAACGCTAGAAAAAACATGCCGAACATCTTAAAGTGTCCCGCAAACTGCAAAAAAAAGATACACACACACACATATATATTTCTACAATTTCATTTAGCAGACGCTTTTATCCAAAGCGATGTACAACACAAGCAAGAATTTAGACTTAAAGCAAGAATTTAGACTTAATATATATATATAATTTTTTCTTTTTTTTTTTTTTTTTAAAGAAAACTAGTTTACTAGAAAACTAGTCCAGCTTCTGTTCAGGTAATTTGCTTTTGACTTTTTCTTTTTTTTTTTTTTTTTTTTTTTTTTTACTAATTTCTTTTCTAATTTTTTGGGCCATTTATTTTTAAGTTTCAGGTCAAGCTCCTCCCTTGTTTTTGAAAGAAATCAAGCCCATTTGCTCAGGTATGAAAGAGTTAATAGCACCATGGCACAACAAAAATATCGGATCTGTATCAGCGATTAGCCAAACAAGTGATATATCAGCATATTGGATATTGGCAAAAAAAAATCCAGTATAGAACAGCCTAAGTCTGAATTTTGTTTTGCTAGTGGACCATAGAGGGTCAATAAGGCCACTTTGTTAAAAAAAAAAATCATGCCTGTTGTCAGGGTGCTGCAGAAATAATATGACAGACCCTCTCCTCTTATTTTGTCTTGACATAGGTCATTTCCCTCACAGCTTCAGGTTAGGGAGGACCACTTCATCACTGCTTGCATCTACCTCGGACAGCTCCATTCGCAGCAGTGGAGGAACACCAAGACTCAGGAGGACCCCTGGGTCTGCTGGGGCCGCTGGCAGCGGCCCCAGCAGACCCCACTGAGTGATTCCACTGGTACTCCCTGAATAAGCGGCTCTCAACTGGTCTTATCACGCAGTCAAGATTTCTAAGTCATTGGTTCAAGGTCCACACATTATATAGGACTGCATATTCAATTTTATTTCACAAAATGTAAATAACTTGCTGGCGTAGAACCCAGTGAAATAAAATATACTGTAAGAATAAACAGGGCATTTCAAAATAAAAGCTGCGGGCCTGAATTCCACTGTACTTCAAAATGAAGTGTGTTTTTTACACACTTGATATGAGTCCAAGGGTTCATTCAGAATGGACCAGCGACTTGTTTTTGGACAACGACTCACCAGTTGGGAAACACTGTCCTAGATAAAGTTTTAAATGTAAACATGGTTGAAGCTGTGTTTTGTATTCTGATTACTGTGCTTTTGCAGCAACAAGTTGTTCCTCTGCGACCACAACCTCTGGTGCGTCTGTGATTGTGGCCGTGGTTGAAGGGCGCGGTTTGGCCAGGGGAGAGATTGGCATGGCCAGCATCAACTTAAAATGTCCAGAGCTTATCCTCTCGCAGTTTGCAGACACTGGGACATATGCCAAGGTAACCCGTGCGTTATCAAACGCTATAACCTGCATGCTTTATTGGCTGTCAATCATTGCTACACTCAGCAGAGCATTCAAAATAGAGGAAACTCCTGTCTCACTCGTACGTTTACTCTTGTGAAGGTCATAACCAAGATTCACAATTTGGTGCCGCTGGAGATCCTGATGCCAGACACAGCGAGTGAGAAGGGGAAAGGGACAAAGCTGTTCAACCTCATCACAGAGAACTTCCCGGTACCAATAAAGATAGGTGTTACGAGTAAAACGCATAATTAATTCAAACAAGTACACACCTTTAACCCTTTCAAACCTGAGCAAATTGGCTTGATTTTTTTTTTAAGGCAAGAAAGTTAAAATAAAGAAAACAAGGAACTGACCTGGGAAAAGTACTTTAAAAATTCTAATGATTTTATAACCTTATTTCAAATATGTAACTATGACAATTATAAACACAAATTTTTCCCTGAGACATTTTTTCCCATAACCTTTTTTTAAAATATTTTTCTAAATCTACTAACTTCTTGCAAGTTGTGGATCATTTCTTAGCAAGTTGCTCATTGCCTGTTTTCCCATATTTTGGAAAAAATTGCACCAATTTGCCGAGAATTCAAAGGTTTAAATACTGATGATAGGCGTCTGAAAACAGCACAAGAAATATGATGTCGCTCCAGGTTTCAGCAAGTAGCACACTCACGCTCATTCACTCACTCACTCTTTGTTGGCACTACTTCAAACTGCGTATGAAGCGCTCCACCTATTAAGATGTTGTTCTTAACTGTTCGTGTAATATTTAATTTTTATGATGTTTTTGTCAGGGAGTAGCTTTCACTGCTGTCCAAAGGAAGTATTTTAATGAGAGGAAAGGCCTGGAGTACATTCAGCAGCTGTGTACTCCAGAATTTGGCACCGTCATCGTGGAAGTGCAAGCTAAGTACGCCACTGAGAACAATAATGTATAGAAGTAGATGCACAGTCACACTATTTTTTTAATTACCTAATGCCATGCTTTGTTCAGGTATTATTGCTTGGCAGCAGCAGCTGCTTTGCTGAAATATTTAGAGTTCATCCAGAACTCTGTCTACGCTGCCAAGTCTCTCAAAGTGAGCTTTAAAGGAAGTGAACAGACGGCAATGATTGACTCAGCATCTGCCTCCAACTTGGAGTTGGTGGTCAATAATAGAGACCACAGGTAAGACGGCAAGACTACATACATCTTTGTATATGTAGTGCTTGTATAATCGTACACAGCGGGGATGTCAAACATGCCGCCTCCGGACCAGAAGGGTCTATTCTGGCCTTCAGGGTGACTTTGCAAAGTGAAATTTCAAAGAAACCATCAGTACTAAAGACCAACTGATTATATCAACAACACACGCTTATATGAAACAAAAGAGGCAAACTAATATAGATAATTCCTGACATTGACTCATGCATTTGAGTTAAGGACATCTCTCACTACCTACAGACACAAAAAAAACATTTTATCCGTAAATTTAGAAATATTTCAAAGTAAAAGTCTCCCATTTCTATTTTAAAATGACTTGAAACTGGAGGCGCTATAAAAAAACAGCTTCATATTTTTTCATTTATGCAATGGTTTTAGTGGTCTGCCCCACTTGACATCAAATTGGACTGTATATGGGCCCCTGAACTAAAATGAGCTAGACATCCCTGGTGTACAGTGAGTGTTCAGTATCTGTGTCTCTGCTTATCTGTGTATAGGAGCAAGCACACTCTTTTAGGGGTTCTGAACCACACCAAAACACCTGGTGGTGCCAGAAGGTTGCGCTCCAATATTCTGGAGCCTCTGGTGGATGTGGACACCATCAACATACGCTTGGACAGCATACAAGAGCTGCTGCAGGACGAGGAGCTCTTCTTTGGCCTGAAGAACGGTCAGGAATAAACAAAAACAGCTTTCATTTTTACATTAAATATTGTGTATATTGTAGTTAAAAGTATGATGCAGTATTTGAGTGTTTACTGTTCTTTTGCACTCCTTAGCCATAGGTCATTTCCTTGACATTGACCAGCTGCTCTCTGTTCTTGTCCAAGTCCCAAAGCAGGAAACTGTACGTACAGTACTATCAGTTGTGCAAGATGATTTCATTGCAGTGGAATGTCTTGTCATAAAGTGAATTCATATGTTTGTTTTTTAAAGTGCTATAGGAACTAAATGCCCCAAATTGCATCCATGTGAAATATAAGTCCATTATTTTGTGCACTTATGAGTACTTTTGCTGTATTTCTACAGGTTCAGGTTGCTGAAGCAAAAATTACACACATCATTCAACTGAAACACACATTGGACCTGGTGCCAAGGTTAAGGGTCTGTGAAATTTATTTTGAATCATCCTACAGATTGATAGAATGACCAAAATAAGCTTTTTACTTCACAAAAGCATTGCACTAATTGTTATTTAGTTAGGATGCAAAGAGTAAATCCTCTGAGCGTTACACCTTCTGAACAGATGGTGTTGAAGAACTGCAACACAGCTCTGCTAAAGGCATACAGCACCTCGCTGGAAGATAACCGGTACTGAGCGCTGTGCTTTCAGATATGAATTTACTAATATGTGCTGCCTACTGACTCCTTCTGCTGTGTATATTTGTGTCTACCTCAGGTTTGACATGATTCTGGAGCAGATCAAGACAGTGATAAATGATGACACTACCTACCTGAAGGGGAGTCTGAACATGCGTACGCAGAAGTGTTATGCAGTCCGCCCCAACATCAACGTGTACCTTGACATTGCACGCAGAGTTTACACTGAGATAGTGGATGACATTGCAGGTGTGTGCTCTTCCTGTTTATATCTTTGGTTTACAGTGTTTGTATGTATAGTATTTATACAGCAGACGCTTATTTAGTGGTATCGTGTTGCATAGGGCTCGTGAACCAGATGGGGGAGAAATACGGTTTGCCGATACGCACCAGCTACAGCACAGCTCGTGGTTTCTTCATCCAGATGAAGCTTGAAGGAGTGTTTTTGCCTGAAGGGAAACTCCCCTCTGAGTTTATCAAGGTAGGACCACTGAGAGCTAACACACTAACTAAGAACAAAAAAAATGATAACCAAGGTGCTCATGGTCAAAAAAAACCTCACAATTTAATTTTCCAGCCCTGCAAAAGTCATGATATTAGTAAAAAATATTGACAGTATTGGAAAAGTCATGGATTTTTTGTGTGTAATGAAATTAGCTGTTATAATAATCTTCAATAATTTATGGAAGTGAAGTGCTGCCACGCCAGACGAAAAACGGATCAGTATCAGGTAATAAAGTGAAAAGTAAAATTTATTATACAATTCTGTTTGTGTTATACGTTGTGAATGGTCATTAAATGTTGTTAAGGGTCCTTGAAAAATCATGGAAACATTTTTGCCAATGAAAATGTGTGGGAACCTTAGAAAACTCAATACCAGATGTTAGTGAGGCAAGATATATTACCCTATGGAGAAAATACAATTTGAATATTTAGATAAACTCAAAAGCTGTGTTTTAATATCTGCTGCCACAGGTTACCAGGCACAAGAACAACTACAGCTTCACTATCGCTGACCTGGTGAAGATGAACGACCGCTGTGACGAGGCCCTGAGGGAAATCTTTCACATGTCTTATGTGTGAGGAGACCATGATCCTATGACTTACAAACATGCACAGTAATATGGGAGCGATGACTGGTTGCTCTGTATAATCAGAGAAACCCTGTGTCGGGTTCTCATGTAGAACAGGAAACAATAGGATACACATGGAAAAGCAGCTGAGGCACACCAAAAATACAAAAAAACAAAGAAGAAAGTATTAGAAATCCTTTATTGTAGAGGCTAAATCATCAAAAAAAGCCAACATGTTTCAGCCACTGCAGGTCTTTTTCAGGGCTTTAAAAGAAAATACACAATAATAGATCGAAGGACGTAATAACACTGTACTTCATATCCTGAGAACTAATAATTTGTGCATGGGCCATTCTCAAATTTCTCAGCTACAGTTAAGTGCTCATAGGATTAGTCGATTTTATCCGTCAAATTGTTTCTTTGGCACTCATCTAATTACACAGATGACTATGATCATGCAGATATGTGTTTAAAGCATATCTTTAAATGTTATTTGGATTCCAGAGATGTGACTATTATTTTACAGTAATGACTGATTTTTAATCCCCAGATAAAAAAGCCTCAGAATGATTTCTTCAGTGACATAGATCTAACAAGCAGTTAGTCAATTCACTCATTAAAAATGGGCACTGTAAGTTTATACATTTCTATAACTAAGTGTTTTCATCTCATTAGCAGCTGATTTTGATGAGTTTCATGTATTCTACCTTTTGTCCGCTAGAGGACGCTGTTTGTCAGCTATAATTTTGCCCCTTGCAGCATCTAACCTATCTCCATACAGGGTGATATGTCAACTGCTGAGCACCATCTACGAGCACATTCACTGCCTGTACAAGCTCTCTGATGCTGTGTCCATGCTGGACATGTTGCTGTCACTGGCCAACGCATGCACCATCTCTGACTATGGTGAGTGTGAGTCACTGCTGATATCCAATCTCAAGTCAGGCAAACTGTCACATTAGCCTTGAGGAAGTCTGATCTGTTGTCTGAGGGAGTGCTGTGTGCACACAAGGCAGCACCCAGCCAGCATCACACATGACAGCCAGAAACCGCTCCACTGAGCTGGCACCTCTGCTGGCCTCAGTTCTTTGTGTATGTGTGAGTGTGTGTGAGTGTGTGGGTTGTGGGCAGCACCAGCCCGATCAGGCACGTGGGTGGTGAGCACTGGCCCTCAGCTGTCTGAAAGTGTATCGCCATAGACATGTGCTGACTGCCTGCCCCCCTCTATCCCAGCCAGCTTGTACTCAGATTACCCTGGTTACATAAGTGTGCACTGGCGCGCTGTATTTACCAAGACAAATCTCCCCAGCAGAGGAGCTAGCTGGCTGTAACCACTGCACACACCTCCCTCAGAAATCAGCTTTAATATATTGTGACACACCTGTCAGTTAAACAACCAGCAATACTCAATTTCACGTTATAGATGAAACTATACCCCTAATCGCCAAATACAAATTCATAAAGTGTATCTGTTTTTAATGCGTTTTGATCACCCCATGAAAATGCATTAAAGAGAGTTATTATATAAACAAAACAACAACAAATCAAGCCATTTTTGACTGTTGCTTGTTTTTCTGCTGTGTCTGCCAGTGCGCCCAGAGTTCACAGACACACTGGCCATCAAGCAGGGTCGTCACCCCATTCTGGAGCGAATGGTTGGACAGCAGCCTGTATCGAACAATAGCTACATCTCTGAGGGCAGCAACTTTGTCATCATCACTGGGCCCAACATGAGCGGCAAATCCACCTACCTAAAACAGGTGGCGCTGTGTCAGATCATGGCTCAGATAGGTCAGCAGCACACCGCTCAGCCTCACATGAATTTGAAATGCAAAGCTCTGCAGCGCCAGGCTTTGATTTGTCTTGATTTTGCCCTTGCATTACAATTAATTCAGGCTCTTTTGTCCCTGCCGAGTACGCCTCATTTCGTGTTGCTGATCAGATTTTCACCAGAATTGGTGTGGATGATGATTTTGAGACAAACTCTTCCACCTTCATGTTGGAGATGAAGGAGGTATGTTTGTTTTATTTACCATTAGGGCTGCTCACATTCCTTAACTACACATACAAGGGAAAAAATCATTATGTTGTGATTAAGTGCATTTTTACTCCCCAAAGATCTCTTACATAATCCACAAAGTAAGTGACAGATCACTGATCATCATAGACGAGTTGGGGCGTGGTACCAGTGCTGAGGAGGGCATTGGCATCTGTCACTCAGTCTGTGAGTTCCTCCTAAGCCTGAAGGTAGAGTTTGCACGCATACTGTACAGACACTGCTTCCTCCTAAATGAAAACCAGATAAATCAGATTCCTGTGCTTTGTATTAGTAATTTAATGCCTTGTTGTTTGTTATGGTACACCTCTTAGCTCAACAGTAAAGTAGCTACGTCAGTACAGTTATAGCTTGTTTTCCAGTGATTTAATTATCAAGGTGTGTGCTGCTTTTCGGCTGTTTGCAGGCGTTCACCCTGTTCGCCACACACTTTCTCGAGCTGTGCCAACTGGAGTCGCTTTATCCCAACGTGGAGAACCAGCACATGGAGGTCCAGCACACACGCAGAGCTGACACTGGTGCAGAGAGTTTGGTGTATACGTACTTGCTGACTCGAGGATGCTCTGACGAAAGACACTATGGTACAGAGTCAGTGAAATCAATGCAGAATCCTGTTGAAACTGGTCTGGTGAAAATGGTTTCAGAGCATGTTTTTGCTTTTCTAGGTCTCAGAGCAGCAGAGGTGACTGCACTTCCTCCAAACATAATCCAAGAGGCAAAGATAATTGCCTCCAGAGTTAGCCAGCAGCTTTTGGTATGGCTCCTGAAGAACAGCTTTTTCCTTTTGCCTTACCATTTTTGGTGCCCCAACCTGTTCTGTGTGCCTTTTTATTTGCAGTACAGTTTAGCTTGTGTTTTCATAGTACATCCCATATTTGTGCAACGGTAAAACACTGTTAATTTTAGAAGAAACCAATATTTAACCCTGACAGAGTCAAATGCTGTGCCTCACATGATGGATAGCACAAGTATTTTTTGTATAAATAATTGTATTTTATATCAGTGAAGTGCTGAGTAAAGAGACAAAACCCATGATGTGGTTTTTGCTCTAGGCCAAGCATCACAGTGATCCAGAGACACAGAGGCAGAGAGCTGTGTACCACCTGGCCACCCGCCTCCTGCAGACTGCCAGGAACTCCAGACTGGACCCAGACAGCTTGCGTATGTATCTCAAGGGCCTGAAGAAGCAGTATGAGGCAGAGCTGCAGGCAGCAGGGCAGCCAGCGTCCATTGACACGGAGGAGGAGTGACTGATTGACCCTGACACAGTGATACACTCACAAAAATGAAAGATCAGTATCATTATGAGGAATATTGTGTTTAGGTTGACTTGTTTGATAATAAATTGTGTTCTTTGAATTCCAGTGGTCACATGTTTATTTTTTTGCTATTCTATAAAAAAATCCCACAAAATAATAATATTGTTCATTTTGAAAAAGTAATGTGAAATATTGTAGCAAAACATGCCTTAAATGCCTTTTTTTAAAGTATATTTATTTATAAGGACAGCTGTGTACGTTGAAATGACAGTGCTCTCATACCATTAGAAATTAAAATTAAAAATTAGGGACTGTTAGTTATTTATGGGAAGGTAAGGGGTGGTGCAAAGTGGGGGAGGTACCTTTTTTAAAAAAAATTTGGCTTAGGGAAGGGATGTTCTGCTTTATAATGTTGCAACTGCAAGTGGGTTTGAAAGGCATGTTTTCTTTAAAAATCCCCCAAATCACACAATTTATCATAGCCAGAAACTGTGAAATATGGCTGATTATAACAAAAGAAGTATCATGCATTTTCTCCCAGTCACTGATGGAGGCTCAAGAAAAAATATTTGTAGCTCCAGGGAAGATCATAATATTAAAAAAAAAAAAAGAAAAGTCATACACCAGCCACCCCTGTACAGTAAGTGTCAAAGTCAGAACAATTTTAACAAAGCTCAATAAATAAAGTACAGTCCTTTAGGTCACTATAAAAAAAATAGAAGGCATTAAAGAAGTGTGGTTTGGTCAAATCAAGTCTACCACAGATATAAGAACTTAAAAGAAATATGGTTAATTCTCTAAATACCATGGAGATACTAGAAGTCCCCATATAATAATGTGCGTTTTGTACTCATGTACTTTGGTGAAGTGCAATGACCACTCCCCTCTGCTCTGGTGTCGATAGTCAGATTTATGTACCAAAGCTGTCTCGAAAAGGCGGAGCTATCCCTTGTGTGGCCTCGCGTGACAACGGCTCCGAACGGTGTGCCCGGAGTCTCAAAACAAGCGTCCCCCAGCAGCCTGCCTATGACCCGCCCCCGCGAACCAGAAACAGCAGATAGTCTGACGGATAGCGCAGGAGAAAGCCAGGCTGGAGCTGCCCTGGGAAGTCAGGAGTCTGCCGGAGTCAACGCAGAACAACGCCATTTCAACACTAGCTAAGAGAACAGCCAACTGAAGCTACAGGTACGCTGTATTTAGCTGGTATCGTGTTTATTTCTTGTCAAAAAGCCGCTCATCCCCCTCTTAGCGCGGCTAAGCTCTTTACCCGGGCCTGGGAACGGCCCTCAGGACCCCAGCGGCAGAATGAGGCAGCAGACCGGGTCAGAGATTTCAGGAGAGGGGGAGGCTGGGTCACCACCAAGACGAGGCCCGTGGGGGCATATGTCCACGCCTCCATATGTGCTGTGAAAGAAATTAACTCGGGTATTCCTGTTAAAATTTAGTTGGTCAGTTGTATCGCTGAAGACTTCCTGTGTAATAATTGGATTGGTCGGCTAACGTTAGTGCCTGGCTCACGTTGGTTGGCTAGCTTTTATGTTAGCTAGCTCATTCATAGAGCTGAGGCGAACTTGTGAGACGACAAGCCTTTTTCTGTATGGATATTGTGGCAGCTACTTGTAGCCACGTACAGGACACTATTGGACATCCACTTTTAACATAAACGCATGCTCATTGCCAGTCATGTCGGTGAAGTGTCGCCGACATGTGTGCCTCCTGTGTCGGTTTCGAGCTTCATTTGACTAACATCTAAACGTGTGAGTTGGGAGCTAGCTGGGCTAACTTAGCAAGGAAGATTAACGTCATATTTATATCAGTTCTGCTTTTTTCCCTGAGATTACAGGCTGTATCTACTAACAGCCTTTTTCGTAGTGTGAGAACAGCTGCCATTACGTATCAGTTCAGTTGTGTGCGCAAGGCCGATGATTAGACATGACTGAGCATGCTGGGACATTTGGTACTCAACCACAGTGAGCTGCCCTTGTTGAATCTTAGGAGACTTACTGGACATTAAAGACAAATTAAAGTGTTGTAACTTATTTTTGGTACTTAAAATGTTTAACACTTGAGTTTGCAGCCGTAGTACAACTGCAATAAGGTGGTGACTAAAGATATGACTCTGTAAAACTGTCACACTATCTCCTGAAGATTTACAGTATCTTAGGTCACACCCTAGATTTATTGTTTTAGCAAAGTTGTAATATGGAGATATATAGATATATATATATATATATAGATAGATACAAAATAATACAGAGAATATGTACAATGCATTAAAAGACTAAAAAGAGGTTGCAAAATGTCTTCTTCAGACTGAAGTCAACAATAAGTGTGAAACATGGAACTATACATCTATAACGAAGCTAAAACAATCAATATGTAGCTTTTGATATGTCTTGAATGCAACCTAGTGTAAATATACCAGAAGACTAGTATTGTAGGCTTCGTATTGTCTGTCCAAGATAGTTTAAGACATTCTAAGTGAAAAGGGAGGTCACATTAAATACCTGCAACTTTAGCTTGTTGAAGTTGTTTTATTCTGAAATATTTGTATTTTTTATGATAATATTTCCTGTATGTTCATAATACCCTTGCTAAAATAACAAAGTTTACGGTGGCCCAAGACTTTTGTTTAGTACTGTATATGTAGATTTTGTTTTTTTAACCAACTTAAATACTTGGAACCGAAGTCAAAATCATTCAAAAATCCGCTGCCCCATCTCTCAGAAACGTTGGCTTTTAGAGTCCTGACTCTCTTCTTTCTTGTGGCATGGTGTCAACTCTGTGTTGTTGGCATCTTTGTCAGTTTCCTTACAGTCTATCTGTAGATAAGCTCTTATCTAGGGTGTTGTGTTTGTGCTTCATTCAATAAGATCCATTGTTGTAGCCTGACCAGGAAGAGCAGACAGTTTCAAAGGACCAATACCTAGCTGTTAATGTTTTGCATTATAATTAGTTGCCCTACTGTGTACTTTGCTACTTTCTTTTTAGTTTATTGTCAGAAGACTGATAATGGTGAATTACCGGCGTGACATTTTGTACAGCTTAACTATTCAGACAGAACCGTCTTCCTTTAGTCCTACATATCACTCTTAATAGGAGAATTGGGTGTTCTGTTTTATTTATGTGCTGAATCAGTCTAATTTATTCGTACCAAGAGCAGGTTTAGTGACATTTATGCTTCTCGAACTTATCCAGTCAATTTTAAGCAAATTAAATTTTGTATCATCAAAACATTTTTTAGCATTTTACAGAGCACTACCACAATTATCATATTTAGTGCATTTTCTGTTGTAGATGACAGTATGGACTGATACAACAGTGAAATGGTTCTCTGAAATATTTCCATCTTTTCATCTTTGCTACGCTTTTATGGAGTTGTTGCCATCTTACAGATGTTAAGTGTAAAGTGCTGTATGACCTGGTTTTCTAGTGCTGTCTGTGCTGCTTTTTGGGCCCGATGGTTATTAGGAGTTCCCTCTCTGTCCGCGCCTGCCAAATCAGGAGGCCTGTCCAGCCAAGTGGTTAGATTCCGGGGAGCCAACAGCCCGAGAGGGCTTTGTCCTCCTGGCTCATTTTGATGCTGGGACAAGGCTCATGCTGCACAAGGAAATACATGCACCTTCCACTATGCTCTGAGGCCTGGGGCTGAACGAAAGCAAGCAAGCGAGCAGGCTTCAAACTTTTACACCACTCACTCCACCCACACTTAATATGCCAGGAAGTGATGTTGCTTTAAGAGTTATTTCACAGTTTCGTTTGGTCAGGGGAGTTTCCTGGAACATACAATGAATGTGTTATAACAAAGAATTTCCTGATGTGGTAGCCACTGAAAGGTAGCAGTTAAAACTATTTTGCCCCCGGTGTGTATATAGTACATAATGTACTATGGTGTAGTTTGTTTCATTTTTATAAAACTTTGGCCCACTTGGTTCATTTCCAGGTTTTATACGGTCTTAATCTCCAGGCAACAGAAAGGCTTATTTGGTACTGGCATGCTGCTTATCAGCATTAATGTGTAGCTTCTGTACTGTCATTGTAATATGACACATCTGCTAATGAGGTCACAAGTATGAAAACTATACAATACACGAGAAAATAAAATAAACCTCAAGTAAAGTCTATTCTTATAAAGGTATATGTTTCGGTTCTGTGCTGAGTCTCCACAGTTCTTTCTAAGCCAACTACTATTTCTATTTTTTTTTTCTTTTGAGTTTGCCCCCAGCTGTAACCTATAGAGTGTGTGGAGAGGAGGAATGCATGCTCTCTGACACATAAGCAAAACACCTCAGGAAGTGAACTCTATAGAAATTAAATGTTCAAGGCAAACATTCCTACAACCTAGTAAAATGAGATGCATTCATCAGAGTCAACGCTCCGCAAAAAAATGTTATGTAATATGTCTTGTACTCTATGCTCTCAGAGGAAAAGGTTGGTGCTTAAAGGGCTAAACATTCCTTCAAAATAAGGTTCGTCAAATATTAAACAACAGGCCTGGCACATTTGTGTTTGTGTTGTGGAGGGTGCAATGAGGTTTTTAAGGTGGGAATGAAACAGGGTCAACATTACACTACAAGGCTAAGCCTGCCAGTCCTCAGGAAGCCCTGCAGTGGAAAGTTATTCTTAAATGTATTATCATGGGTAATCTCCTTAATCCAAATTACTAAAGAGGTCTGCTCTACGATGCTGACTCCTACGCTGTGTTACTGCCACAGATCCTGGGTATTGGATGGGATTGTGCAGCACTTCAGGTCACCCCCACCCCCCCCCCCCCCGTCAGTGTCATTCTACATTGTTGACAACACAATGCTGCTGTCGTCACTAAAGGCTAAAACTTGTCCCCGGTTTTCAAAACAGTGCTCTTATTTTTTGTAGTAAGCGTTTAAGTGTGCAAAGGCATGGCTGTTAGTTTGCAAGAGATGCTCTACAGATGCAATTTCATTTGGAAAGTGCTCTTTTTATTTTATCAGAATTGTGAGCACTATTATTGAGTTTGCCTTTTACAAAATTGCAGCACCACCTCAGTAGTTTTCACATCAAACTTGCCATCTGGGGTACTTAAGCAGGAAAAAATATGAGATAAAAAGATGGGAGCATACAAGAGGAAAATCAAGAGAACCTGCAAACTCCTCGCTTGAAATCTTTGTCATTGCAACTTGGCTGAGTAGCTGCACGGATGGATGCATAGATATCGAGTACACCTCATCTTCATAGCCGTCATGCAGCCATTTTTCTAGAGTCATTTGTGTCAAGAAACGAGAACAGTGCTTACATTCGGTTTGTGGCTTCTAGTGAGCAATAAAATGCAATGTGTCTCAGATTTCTACTGTTTTGCCTGCATTGATTCCACCCCAGTTCATTCTTACTGCTTAGCCTTGAGGAGACAACACATAGTTCCTAAGAATATCTTCCGCAGATGCTAAACTGATGAAGTCTCAGGACTTCACCATTTACTCTGTAAACTTCACCTGCGATGGAAGAAGAACCTCGTCTCCCTTGGCTCGAAGCAGGCCGGAGGTCAAACTGCAGCTGCAGCAGACCTCGGGTGACACTTGCATGTGGGTGTATTTTTGCCTCTTGCAAATCCATCCTGATATGAGTTAAGAATACCACCATGTCGTCTTTGTGGGGGCTAGAAGAAGGGCAGTGACTAAATGAGACATCCTCTTTTAATACTAGTTGCCTCCCTGACGTTCTTGACCTATTTTGTCCCCCTTTAAGCCAGTGTGAGACATGTTTTCTATCTGGCTCTTACCAAGCAGTCTTTCAAGTACATGCATGTCTATGAACCTATATAAAGGTGGGGATCTTAAGCTGTGTAGCTGGGGGAGTGTTATCTAATTGGATCATATCACTAAGAGGACAGGGTGTCAGTGAGAGTCCTCTCACTCGCACCCTCTCAGCACTACTGATGTACCAACACTTCCACCTCCCATATCTCGCACATGCACCAGTTCACACATAGCAGGCTAGCTCTTATGGCTGACAGCAGTTGTTGACCTCCAAATTAATATTAATATACACCAGCGCTGGAATCACAGATTCATGTACAGCAAATCTCTGAGCTGTCATGTCCTTGTTAGGGCTGTATCAGACTCAGAATTATGCCAGTCGAATCAGATTTGTCTGTTCAATACAAATATTCCACAATTTGCTTTGTTTTCCTTACAAAGTTTAAATGGGCTCCATGGGAGGTTCGGTGTGACAGCAGCATTAGGGTAATATGGTAAACAAGCCAATGGCACTAATGACAGGTCGTATGAGCAACATTTTTTGCCAACATTAGATATCAAACAAAAGCCAGAGACTGTATCATTAAGTTGCTGTGAGCTGTAAATTCACCACTTCTAAGCAGAAGGTCTCTCCTTCTCCGTGCTGCTGCTGCATGCATGTACAACTCCCATTATCAGAGAGTAGTGTGAAAGTTAAGAGTACTCACTCTGCATCAAAATCTGGGGGCCAAAACATCCCCAAAATTACACCACAAAGACACAAAGACACGACTTGAAGCAAGCAATCAATCAACTTAGGGCCTCTGACTGATGAATCAAATCTCCGGCTTTCAAGAGACAGCCCTAGTCCCCCTGGTTCACTGGATTTGAGCAGCCTTTACCAGTTGTCTTTGTTGGTAGAAAGATTTTACCTATCATGCGTTCAGTATGTGAAAAAGACTGTCAGTGCTGACTCTGTGCCAAGTGTCCTAAATTAAATTTTTTTTCCTCTGTCTTTCTCCTTCTCTTCAGCATGGCGGTGGATATCTACGACTCTCAGTACCTGCTCATCCTGGCCCCTTCCCTGGTCATCGCACTCATGTTCCTCTTCTTCTGGCTCTTCATGAAGGAAACCTCTTATGACGAGGTGCTGGCCAGGCAGAAACGTGACCTCAAACTACCACCATCCAAGCCAGACACCCGTAAGAAAAACGAAAAGAAGAAAAGCAAGAAGAAGGAGAGTGCCAGCGGAGGAGGCGGTGGAGGTGGCGGAGGTGGAGGAGAGTCGGAAGAGGATCTTCGGGATTTTGATGTGGCTGATGGTGCCAACAGTTCCACTCTGGAAGTAGAGGAGGAACTTGCACCAGTGTCTACACCAGACCCTACTCCACCTACACCTATTCCTTATGTGCCCGTTTCAGTGTCGCCTGAGGCTCCTGCAGGTCTGAGGGAGAGGAAGAAGAAGGAGAAAAAGGCTGCCAAGGCCGCTGCTGCAGCCGCTGCAGCTGCTGCTGCTGCAGCTGCAGCCACAGCTCCCTCTGAAGAACCAGAAGTGAATGGCTCAAAGCCGGTCAGCCGCAAGACTGAATCACCTCCAGCTGCAGGCAAACAGTCCAGCCCTCCCCCTCCCCAGCTTGAGGTTCAGGTCCAGCTTCAAGCAGCTCAGGCTTCTGTTCAGGCTCAGACACCTCCGCAGACCTCTGGGAAAAAGAAAGAGAAGAAGAAACAAAAAGCAGAGCCTGGTGAGTAGCCAGGAGTACATGGAGTGCCCCACTGATCACATTTTTCAGTAGGCCAACCCCAGAAGCTAACATTGCCCTGGTTCCCTTGTCAAAAAGCCCATGGGATTTTTCCACTGGATTTTGTATCATTGCAGAAAATAACCTCTGTGATAAACAAACATTCATGATATGTTACACATTTTATTCAGCACGATAATCTTCACAAATCAATGTCACTTTCCGATATTTTAAAGCCTAAATGCAATTACCAGAAGTAAAAAACTATTGTTAGGCTATAATGAACTACACTACGATTGCATTGCTACCGCTACGAGGCTGTAAAGATGTGTTGGGCACAGCTCGCTGTGATGTAGTTGGCAACCGTCAACTACAACTACTTGACTCTCATGAACAAAAGATGAAAGTCTCTTCAGCTTGTGTTAAACAAATGCCTTATTTGAGACTTCTAACCAAAAACCCACTCATAAAAACCCTTTGACTTTGAGAAGAGGGAACTGTAGGTGCTGAAATGCTAATTCATTTCCGGGTTTTAGGGCACATAACTGGGGTTCTGTATTTACAAAGAGTACAAAGAGCATGAGTTGCTTAGTTGCTAGTTGAAAAGATGGAAATTGCTCACTCTTCATTCAATAAATTCCTCCTTAGTTACAGTGGATGACCAGCAGGCAGAGGTTAAGGCTGAGCCGGCTCCAGCTCCAGCCAAGAAGGAAGCTCCCATTGTGGCTGAAACCAAAGTTCTGGACGGTGCAACCCCAAGTGCTCCCAGTGGCAAGAAGAAGAACTCTGCCAAGAAGCAGAAGACCGAGCCTGGTAATCAAAAATATCAAGACATGCATTTAACCAAATCCTGAACTTGTCACTTTGTAATCAACCAACTCTCTCAAATCCAGTAGATGAAGCTCATGTTCTGGCTGACTCAGCAGCTTCTGCCAACCACCAGGCAGGCCATAACGATGATGCACCATCTAAAGGGAGCGGCAAGAAACAGAAGAATGAGACTGACAAAGGTAACAGAGGGAAAAACAAGTCTTATCGAGTATTTGGTTCGTCATGCTATTCCATGTCTACTCTCCAACCATAAAATAAAGTGCTAAATTGCATTTCTTATCTTATGTGTTTTAACAGAGAACACAGAGGTGAAGCTAAAGGAGCTGTTGTCTGGTCTGTCCAGCCTGGCTCTGTCAGAGGCCGAGGCGGTCAGCGTGATGGCGCTCCTCCGGGAGAAGAGCCCTAATGCCTTGGATGCCTGGCAAAAAGTGAGAGATTAATAAGGGATACATTTGAGTTAGCTATTGTGGAATCTGACAACTTCACACCATTTGCAGTTGGCAGGAGACATGGTATTTGTAGTTGGACTTGCTTTGCTCGCTTTTTTAACGTTACATGTCTCGCCACCAGTCTGCAGCGAGGCCTGACCCGGCTGCACAGGAAAGAGAGAGACTTCTCACGACTCTGCAGGAGGAGGCTTCCATTGCCAAGGACAAAGTGAAACAGCTCAGCCAGGTCTGATTCCCCACGCTCTACTTAATAAAACACACAATAAATGTTTTATTCACAACTTATTCCTCCATTGTTTGAGTAAGAGCTTCATACGCTTTTGTACTTCTGTGCTTTAGGAGCTTCAGGTTGAGAAGCAAAAGACAGGTCGGGTGGAGGCCATGATGAGAGAGCAGCGTGCAGCCATGGAGAAGGAACTGGGTAGCATGCAGGGCAAAGCACAAGGCAGCTACCAGGAGCTCCAGACCATGCAGATAAAGGTGATCTGGAATTTTAAAAATGCAAAGGAACCCAGACCTTTTGGCATTCTTCTCAAGGCGGCACGGAGACTGAATCGTTTTGTTTATGTGTAGTTCCAGCAGGTGAGGGAGCAGCTGGAGAGCCAGATCACTCGACTGCAGCAGGAGAACGGCATCCTGAGGGACGCAGTCAGCTCTGCCACCAACCAGATGGAGAGCAAGTAAGTGTTACATTACAGTAGATTAGACCCCACTGATCACGCTGTGTAGAGCTTCATGCACGTTCTCATCTGCTCAGATGTAGTAAAACAATCAGTGATCCAATTCATATCAGAATTTCAGCTCATGTTGTTATAGCTCAGACTTCCTATTTCAACATTATTCTCCTTTTCTGCATTTGTTGCTCATATTAAGAGATCCATCTGTATGCACAGTTTCACAGTGTGAAATGCCCCGTTCAGCCTATTTGTAGTTAATTGCAACAACATCGCACCATTTTCACATCCCTCATTTGTGTTTGTGTGCTGCCTGATAGGAATTCGGCCGAGCTGAACAAGCTGCGTTCTGAGTACGCCAGTCTGATGAAAGAGCTGGCAGATAACAACAGCAAGCTGCAGCAGGAGGAGCACCAGAGGAAGTCACTGGAGGTCAGCTACAAGCAGAACGTGTCCCAGCTGGAGGTACGCTAATCCAGATGCACAGTGTGTTTATTTAGCCCGTGCTTCAGTTTCCCCAGCCGAGAAAAAAAATGAACTGAGCTGTACAAAAACCTGGGCCGTGCTGCACAGCTTCGAATCTGGTCAGTGGGTGTGGTAACATTAGCAAGGAAGTGGGAGAAGGTTGTAGTGGAAGCCCTGGGGAGGGGTGTGGGAAATTGAACCTGAGTTGGGAGGATTGTGTTGGCTTTGGGGGCTGGAATGTTTGAGGCTTTGTGCTGTGTAAGAACAACACCTTCCTGCGAGACACCCAGATCAGCCTTTCCTGTCTTTTCATTTACCGCAGTCATAGGTGGATTTTTAAGGGGCTGGCTTGACACAGAGGAGTTTCAGGAAAAGCTGAGAGCCATGCCAAGAGAGATTTTGATGACAGTAAACACACACACACACACACAGACTAGGAAGAAATCAATTTAAAAAATCTACGGGACGATTTTTAATTTGGACTATCCATTAATGTATTTTGGCAGATACAGAGCTGTGTTTGAATTCTTAAGGAAAAAGAGACTGGAGAATCACAGTCTGCTGGTGTTAATGCAAATTAACCTTAGTCACTGACCCTATAGTAATGATATTGACAGTTAGAATTAAGACCACAGTTCCCGCAGGTCCTAAAGTCTTAAAATGCAATGAATTCATTAATCAAAAAATAAGGCCTTAATTGTTATTGAACTGACTTAAATTAATTTTTTCAAAGTCAAAAATACTCATGGGAAGTGAGATTTTACAAATAGTTTTTTTTCTGAAGTTGCTTAGTGAACTTTCAAAATATTTGGTAACATTTTTTTTTCTTTAACTAATTTAACACATTGCTCTTCTTAATCGTCATGATGGGAATCAAAGCAGTGGAAACTCACATGCAGAGTGAAAAACACAAACTCACCTAGAGAATTCATGGATGTATCAATTGGCCAGAAACTCCAGCTATTTCCTACTTCTGTGTGTAAACCAAATACATACATTTATGATAATGTAATATGTTTGTCTTCAATGTGTTTCACTCAAAAAATGTGTTGCTTTTTTTTCTTCCAACATTTAAAATAGATAATCTAAAGTTTTCACTGGACAAAAAAGTCACATTTTATGTTACAAAAACATTTGGGCCAAATAAAATTGTCCCTCTTGTAATTTTGGATATTAGAAAATTGGTCTTAAGCTTAAATCCAAGTGGCATTTAAGAAAGTCTTAAATCTGCCTTGCCTTAATCTATAGAAATCCTGGTTAAGACAATTGATGTTCGTTTACCAAGTGGGAAGTGGCGGTACAGCCCTTGTTTGCTGTTATAATGTGTGGGAGAAAAAGGTTCAACAAATCTCATCTCTCTCCATCCCCAGGCCCAACTGCAGGATGCTAAGCGACGTTGGGAAGAACTGCAGAATTTCCTTCACAATGTCAATGCTGAGAGAGAGAAACTTCAGGCCTCAAAGCAAGGTGACAAAATATAGTGTCACGCTAAACATTTCATCCTTTCAGCTTGTTGCTTCTACTTCATTAAAGTATATCGTCAGGTTACATTCAGCAGCTGATTGTCTGTGTTTATGTCGGGGTGCAGAGCTTCACAGCCAGCTGTTGGCAGTGGAGACAGAGATGAACAACAAGAACAAGGAGATCCAGACCCTGCACAGCAGCCTGACTGAATCCATGGTTTCCAAGGAGCGGCTGGAGCAGAGAGTGATGGAGCTGATGGAGATGTCCCAGCACAGTATGCCTGATGACTCACTGCAAGTCCGGGTTCAGGTAAGCCGCCACAACATCATACGCAAAATCCTCAAAACTGAAGGAGTCTATCTCATTGTACATCTTCGCTTGAGCCACTGCTTACACTGAAGCGGCTGTTTACCAGCTCTGTCTTGTAAATAAATGCTTCAGGTAATGTTTTCGCCTGTGAGACGCAGCTGAGATGCTGGCCTGCGGGACACCGGTGCAAACAGATGCATAGATTGAAACGAGAGCAAATCTGTTGAGTGAGGCACATGAGTGAAAAACGCTTCTGATTCGCTCGCAGTCAAGACATGGGATGAATTCCAGCGATGGCTGTGAAGGAATTTTTGCAGCTCGTGTGTTCCAAACATTTTCAATTACTTCTGAGCGTTGTGAAGCCCAAAAGTCCAAATTTTTTTTGAAAAAAGTGAGATGTAATCATTTGCAAAATGCACATCTTTTTATCTAACAAAATATTTTTGCTTCAATCCATGTTGATGTTAAGCCTTTTTAAAAAAAACAGCATTTGTACTGTGGTTTAAAAACTCTTTACTTGCCCCACACAAAGGGAGGTATGCCCCTGTAGTATGTGGGGTATACCAGCAGCAGTCTAACAGCACCATAAATTGCATTTATTCATCAAATAGTTGATTTCATAAAAAGAAAAGAATATTTCACTGAAATGACTTCTTTTGTTTAAGTATGTTTATTCAACTATGTATTTTTATTTTGAGTTTCTAAATTGTAAATAAAAAAACTAAAAAAAAGTTCACTTTGTAAAAGTACTAAACTGAAGATGACTATATGACTGTTGCTAATAAGTAAAACAAAAATAAAAAAGACAGGAGAGGCTAACTCATTTAGTCCAATAACCCCATGATTCAAACTAAAGACTTTGTTCGAAGATGTCCTTCGTTTTTATGGGGATGATGTTATAAAATGTGACGACAGCTTCATATAAAAACCTCAGTAGAGGCTTTGAACGTTAAAAGATAACACTGAGCACAGCGCCGTTACATTGATTGATTCTTGAAATGCATTTTAGTACTCAGAAGTGTCAATTCAATATTGAGATGCAGAGTGAATATCCGTGAAGCGGAGCAACACACACTTCTTGTATACACTAATGCAGTGTGTATTTAACAGGACCTTATGAATGAAAACAAAGGCCTTCAGGTCCAGAGCGAGACCCTGCAAGTCCAGAATGAGACCCTGCAGGCCCAGATCTCTTCACAGGTATGCAGGTCAACCTCATTGATCCATTTTTAGCAAGAAAAGATGCCCACCTACATAACTGTATGCATGTAGGCTAATAAGATGTATGTTCTTCTCATTTAGGTTACCCATGCCTCTCACATTGAGGAGCTACAGAAGCTGTGAGAAACAATTCTGGCTTTTTCAGACATAGTAACTGCATTTCAAGCCATACTGTTGAGCTGTTTCTCATGCGCTCTCCCCTCTCTTCTTCTGTTCAGACTAGCTGATAAAGAGTTGCAGAGGAAGAGTCTGGAGGATTCTCTAAATGCTGAGCGGAGCAGTGGAGCCAGTAGAGAAACTAACATGCAGGTATAGTCGCATCATCTACAGCTTCTTATACAAACATCGCATTGGCTCATTAGTCTGCTGGAATTTGGTAAACGTGTTAGAGGCCTCTCGTCGTGTTCAGAGGGAATATGGATTGAAGGCCATGTACTGCCAGAAAAAGGGCATGTTGATTCACATCTGCAGATATTTTGGGTTAAAATGCAAAACGGATATAATTTATTTCACAGTTACGTAAACCTAAGACAGAATTATGAGTGGTATGTCAGCGCTCAGGCTATTGCAGTCTGTCAGATCCTGTATCGTCTTGGCATAATAAGTCTCTCTTTTCCTGTCTGTTCTTCCTCTGCAGGCCTTGCACAATGAGAACATGTCACTCAAGGCAGAGCTTCAGAATCTGCAGGCACAGATTTCTGATCAGGTTAGATAATACCTCGACAGTTTTTCCAAGTTTTGAAGGCCCTTATGCGCTTATGTGTTCTTCTGTTTGACACACCCTCTCTGTTTGACTCTCCCCTCTGCAGACTGCCTCCCAACTGGCTTTGGACCAGTTCCAGAAGAGGTGTGTGTGTGTGTGTGTGCGTGTGTGTGCAAACCGGAACATATTTTGAATACGTCAGCCGGTTAGGCCTGTTACTCATTAAACTAATTAGCCGCAACAAATAACTGAATGATCTTGTGAATCATTGTTTTCTACCCAGCGTCCGGGAGAAGGAGGACAACATGAAAACTGTAGAGGACCTGCTGGAGAAAGGGCTGATTGAGGTGGCCAATAAGGAGGAAGAGCTCAAGGTGTTTGTTTTGTCTTTTGCTGCCTCACTCTAATCTGACTGGCATCAGCATGCTCTAAGTGACTCTGCATTTCACTGTCTGCCTTGTAATCACAATCTCTAATGGGAAAAAAAATCTTTAAGTCATTTCTCTCCCTGTTGCAGGTTGTAAAAGAAGAAAACGAGGCACTAAAACAGGAAACAGAGGCGCTTCAGAGAAAGATGGCAGAACAGGTGAGTTGTCTAAACTCATGACTCAAAAGACCTGCTTTTTTTTTCTTCTGTTTTTTTTGTATTCAGGCCTTTTAAATTGTCTTTTCCTGCTTATCACAGGCAACATCAGAGTCTATAGTGGAAGAACTCCAGAGCAAGTAAGATCAATCAAGTTGTCTCATGATCACCCAATCCCACCTACAACAATATGAATACACACTGACTAAAGGCCCAGACACACCAACACGATATCAGAGAGCTAGTGGTGACAACTGTTGTGTCGCCTTTGTCTTATTAAAAAAGTTGCACTAAACACATTGCAAAGGTTACAGCCAACGGCCAAGTAACACATTCATTCTGCACCTACGTAAGAGGACATAACTTCATAGCAGCAGATGGCAGTAGTCTGTATTCATCAATTAAAAAAGGGAAACTGGGAGACCAACAGGATGGATTTAAGATGCTCGATATTCAGCACATTGACAATACAACCCAGTGTAGACAACAAATGATAATTACCGTACATTAACATGCAGTAATGCAAACTATTCCAAACTGTTTCTGCTAAAAGTAAATCTTACCTAATATTAAAAAGTTTGTTTAGATCTCACACCCTCTTAACTTTAGCTGTTTGTTTGCTTTACTTTTGTTTCTCGTGTCATCCACTGAGCTGAACTGCCAATTGAAAGCCCCTTTTACACAGAAATTGCGCTATATGACCACTACGAAGTTCCTTCTTTATGCTGCTTTTACATTTTTTACTCAGACCCAAACAGCAGCAGCATCATGCAGTTCTAGTGTGTGATTTTAGACAGCATACCAGCACCCGAGAAGCAAGAGATGTAACAGGTGTGATATGTAATACAACAGTGTCGGCCTCTAGTGTGACATAACTTGCAAGACAGCAGTGCTTTTTTAACAACAGCCATGGCATAACATGGTAATAGTAATCATTTACCGTCCCTGTTATATGGCGGTTGATTTCGTCCTCTGCCCAGAGAAGAAGAAGCTCCCTGACCTCATTGTTTTCCCAGTTTGCAGGCATCTTTGGCCATTTTCTCTTCTTTGAATTGGCATCTAAAGGGTTACAGACATAACAAAACATCACATTGTTGTGACCATCTCTGAAGAGACAACTCTGTCCCCCCATTCCGCAATTATTCCTTTTATGAAAACAGCGAGAGGAAATAACTGCCTTGAACAGGCAATGCAAAGGGGCTAGAGAGATTTCATCCCCCAACAGGCTCCAACTCCAAATCAGTTGAATCGACCAAAAAAAAAAAAAAGGACCGACTACTGCCAACCGTGCAGGACATGCCGCAAAAAGCAAGGCGGCAAGTGTTCACCAATGGCCCTACATTGACCAATGGTAGACTTCGTGTGTCAGGGCTCTAACACTAACTTAAGTTTCAATAGTCAGTAAGTGGCGGCAGCTTTGTCAGCTAGATGAGATAAAGATCAGGTCATAATTACACATTATGAAACCAAAGGCTCCTAGTTACTCTACTGTGAGCATATCAGAACTAATTCCCCCGGCAATAGAAGCCACTCCCTCTACACACACATTATCGTAATTCCCTGCTGGCACAAGAGACTGTGTATGCTGAATATCCTTTTGTAACAGATATTATTATATATTTAAATATCAGCAGACTTTGTGGGTCAACAGACAGTTTTGTATGATGAATGATTGTTTGCCTTTGCTTTATAGGATCCAAGAGAAGGATGTGAAGTTAAAATCAATGGAGGAGAGTCTACAGTCAGCACAACAAAACAGCTCTACCAGAGAGAAAGAAGTTGAGGTGTGGGCCTTTCTGTGTCAATGAAGTACTGTGTGTGCACATTTCAAATGCTTGTCCTCATATTGTTAATGTTTTAAATGTCCTACTTTGAGCTCTTGTCTGAAGCAGTTTTTGTCTTGCAGGCTCTGGAGCAGCAGTTGGCTGCCCTGCAGGCAGAGATGGAGCAGCTGAGACAGAAGGAGACGCCAGAAGAGCTGATCAGCTCTGGTGCCCAGCTACAGGAACTCCAGGCTCAGTGAGTAAAGTCCACACACACATTTCAACACGTAATCTTCAAGGGTTGCCATCACAAAGTCAGGCTAATGATGAGCACATCTGACCCACAGACTAGCAGCAAAGAACCATGAGATCCAGATGCTGCAGGCTGAGCTGGAGGGACGGACAAGGGAGCTGAGTGAGAAGGTGGAGCAGATGCATCAACAGGTGGGGAGCAACCTCAAAGATATGCCCACTAAGTGCAAGTGTGACACACTTCATGGTGTGAATCAGGAAGATTTTACTTACTAGAAAAGATTTACCAAATAAGCATAGTAGAACTGTTAATGTTGGAAGAAATGTGCAATGTGTAGAGATATGTGCTTGAGCACAAACAAGAAAGTTAAATGTTTAAATTGTTCAGAGGTTTTGATCTGCCAGTCCTAGTTTTAATTTAATGTTTTTCCCTCCTCAAACAGCAATCCCACACAGCAGTGCCAAGCCCAGAGCTTCTTACAGCGTGAGTAATGTTGCAATATAATATACATATTTTTCTCCTGTTTTCATTTCAAGGAACACTTAAGTGCATAATGATTCGTAATGAGTGGTTATGTTGTTGTCTGTCAGGTTGTCAGAGAAGGAGAAACAGGTCTCAGATCTGCAGGCTGAGCTGGCTGAGCTGAGGGACTCCCTGGAGCTTCACAGGAAGAAGAACAACGTAGGTTTCCTGCTGCTACGACCTGAACTGTGTGCCTCTGCTCTGGTCTAGCCCTGCGAGACATCATGCCTCCCCCCCTTGTGTGGTACCCTGAAAACACTCCCTTCACACTGGAGTTGCACACTGCATACATCCATACTTCTTGTTGTCCACTGCCACTCAGTCCCACTTGTTTTGCTTTGCATTCTTTTTTAAACCACATAGAAAGCTTTCTCTAGCTAAGGTTGTTTTCTCAACATGATTGCACACATCGGTACAGATGTCTATTTTGATTTGGATTGCTTAAACTCAGCATTGCATAACAGGGCTTCCAGCCTACTCTTGTTATGTTCGCCATTGGCCATGACTGTTTCGGCAAGCTTGTCTGTGCTTGTGGGTGATTCAAGAGCTTTAGAAACTCGCCTACCTTTTATTTTCAAAAGAGCCATTTTTGAATTGAAATGCATATTTATGTGGATTTTTTTTTTCCTGCGTATATATCTCCAGACATCATTACCTTATTTGAATAGAAAGCACTCACAGAACATTGTTGCCATTTATATCTTGCGTCCTGTGCATGTTGTTTTTACCCACACGAGGTGCAAGACTGGCACTCGGGGCTATTTGTTCATACTTATTCATAGCGGTTGGAGCATGGGTGGAAAGCAGGGTGGTAGAAATTTTAAAATGAGAAATGCGTTCGGATTGTTCTGTTACTCTTCCAGTCTTTATTTGAGGGTCACTGACTGCATTTTTCCCGAGGCTGAACTGAAAGTAGTATCTCTCTGGAACTGACCAAAACAGGAGCTCCGGGAGAAAAACTGGAGTGCAATGGAAGCTCTCTCAGCCACCGAGTCCATGCTGCAAGGGAAACTCAGCAAAGCCGTCAAGGTTCGACACCCCACCTCAGTCTGCTTCACTCTAGTTCCAATCTGATGCATCCTCCCCGAAATTCTGTTTTTTGCCATAATTGACCCAGTGAGATTTCTTTTTTCGCCATCATCCATAACAAAGCTGCATACTCATTTACCTCCCTCTCACCCCTCCCCGCTGTTTCAAGTTCTCAATTGGCTTTGTGTTGAGCTGTCGAGCTTCGCTACTCCCCTTGGGAATCTCAGACTTTATTAACTTAACAAACATTGGTTTCTTCAGCGGATATATTTTTTGCTTTAAGAAATGTATAGATTTCTTCATGCCCAGAGCTCAGGCTGATGCTTGGAAATGAGTGTGCAGTGACCTAGAAATTGTTTCACTAGATGTCATTAGAATGAGATTCATGGAAATAATTTTCGCCGCTTCCTGTCTTTCTGTCATGTCACTCATTTCTAGCATGTTTTTTCCCTCATTCTGCTTTGTGACATCCGTAATGTCGATACCACAAGTTAATCAGTCAATGAAAATATGTTTAATTGACTACAATTTCAATGCAGTTTATTCTTGTTAAAGGAACAGTGTGTAAGATTTAGGGGGATTTTATGGCATCTAGTGGTGAGAATTACAGCTGAAACCTTTCCCGATTAGAATTCCTCAAGTGTACACAGTTTTTACTGGGAGCCGATTATCAGCAGAGGTCTCCTCCTCTCACTTAAGGTGATTAAGAATGGTTAAAACGCTTGATAAAGCATTACTCATCAGTTTTAAGTCAGTGCACTAGCCCGGCTCCTGCTAATTTGTTCTAACCTTTTTTCCGGGATAACTTTAGATCCAGATTTCAGTTTTTACCGGGAGTCTCTTTTACTTTAAAACAAAGGTAGCCAGTGACTTAAACTGGTAAAAATATTGAATAAAGTGGTTGCAGTTCACACAAAACATACCAATGTGTGCTCAGCATTCATTGATAACATAATAATCCAGACATTCAGGAGGATTTTACCATCAGCCAAATTATCCGCAGAGGTCTCTTCCTCTCCAAAACCTATTAACCAAATAATCTAAACTGGTTAAAAACACTGGATAAAACAGTTTCACATTTAAAAAAAATCAGTGTTTGGTTTGTCTGTATTATATTATCATATTCCATTTCTGCCAATATGTCCCCCTGACTTCTACACACCGGACCTTTTTAAAAAAAAAAAAAAAAAAAAAGTGTGATCATTCAGAACCTCTAATGAATATGCAACAGTGACCATGTATGTCTCGATCCTCCGTACTCAAGACTGAAAGATCTTTGTGCAACTAAATGTAAAGCAACCTTATCAGTATATTTCTTGTAGCTTCAGATCCCTTCACATAGTTGCAGAGCGAGCTACCAGATAGCCGGTCTATTAACAGTTCTAGTGATGTGCGTATATTTTTGCCCTCCTCCCCTACATTAGGGAAGGGTACATGCTGAACCATCAGCACACCAGCTGCTCTTCTGCCATCTGAGTACAGTAGAAAGCACCTTCTCAGAGCTGAGCCAGGGAGTTCCTTGGCAGCTGTTGTGTACTGTCAGTGCACGCTGGTCGTATTCAGCTCCATACACTCGTCTCAGAGCTGCCTTGTGACACGGTGCGTTAATGTGAATAGTGGTTAGACTGCCAGCTGGCTAGTGCTTGGCATACGTTCTCCCTCCAGGCCTCAGAGTGACAGTGCATGATGCTAGCCTTTTGTGGGAGAACTGATAGCTACCTTTTTTTATTTATTGAAGAGTTTCAAGGTACTTTGTGCAATTTCATCAAAGCAGATTGATGTGTTTGTGGTTGCAGGAAAAAATGAAGCATGTGATGTGCTCTGAATCTGAGGGTGTTGACACTTGGTGTAGGTGTGGCCTTCTGAAAGATGCTGATGTTTTCTCGGGGTAATTGGAAGTAGGAGTGAGACAGCATTTATCTTAATGCTCGAGAATTCTAATTTAAGATTATGTTAAGTGAATCAATCCTGCGACGTTGATTGGAGTGGCTTGATGGATGACTTGATGATTGGTTTAAAACTGTATCATGGAGAGTAGAATGAGGATGAAACTGGACCACTGGACCTTGTCTTCGCAGTGATTGAACTATTTGAACAGTCAGCGCTCAATCTCCTCTCCTCTTTTTTCCCTTTTGCCCCCCTCCTGTCACCTGATAGGAGAACCAGACAGCACTGGCAGCATGTCAGGCCGAGTGTCGAGATGTTCTGCACAGACTTCTGCCCCATGTGCCTCTGCCCAGTGAGCAGGTATGGGTAATTTTGAATTTTGCTTCCATCCAAATTGTGTGTGAATGCTCGTTGAGGCTGCATGATACTTGTAAAAAAATGATATTGCGACATATATTACTATATTAAAAATGCAGGAATTTTCAAAAGATGTTTTCAGAAGCTGTTTGTAAAAAAATGAATCAATCTAGTTGCTGCGTTCACTCGGCTCAGCTCTGCCTGACAGAACTTTTTGAGTACACTTAAATGGATGGCGGCCAATACACAATAGAATATTTTCATGTAGAAATGTATTGTTATTTATTGTGTAAACTTATTGCCTGTTGTTGAGGATCTTTTCAATAATTGAGAAATTGTAATTGGATATTTCTAAATATATTCCAACTCAATGCCGGATGTGGATGCCTCAGTGAAACGAATCAATCATCCCTTATGTTTTGTGCTATCGTGCCACTACTGAGGCTTTTGAAAAGTGCAGACCAAATTTTACTTTTCATTTGTTGTACCCCAATGATATGAAGCAATGTGGCGACGTGACTTCTCTTTTTAATCTCCTTGTTACAAACGCCGCAAGACTTCATCACATAAACTTGAAACCGGTCTTAAAGGGGATGACTTGGCCAGTTACATTAGTCATGAAAATTAAGAACTGTGTAGGTTTTCCTTTTGTATCAAGCAGAAAAGGAATTGCAACATGACTTGTTTGAGTTAATTTGCCTTGCTTGACATTGCACATCCTGTGGTTCAACTATTGCACATGTTCATGCTGAAATGATATATTGTGCAGCCCTAATGCCTGTTCTAACTTTGTTGTGTTTCCACTCTGTCGTGATGTTTCACTTTACTCTTCCATCTCCTCTTTCCACAAGAACTATCAGGAGTGGCTCCACAGATTTGAGGGGGCAGCCGCTGAAAGCTCAGCTGCACTATCGACCCCTGTATCAGGGGACTCTACGGTAAATAAAAATGGAAGTGTAAATTTGGACATCTTTCCTTGTAAACTGAAGATGTCTTTAGCAACAAATGCCTCTCTCTCTCTGTTGCTAGGGACTGGCTGAGAAGCTGCAAGAAGCTGAAGAAGCCCAAAAAATTCTCCAGAAAGACTGTGAGACATACAAGAAGGTGTTGGCTGAGACGGTGAGTTGAGTTTTATTAACACTTAATGCTTCTGTAGTGTTATCTCATGCAAACTGAGGTGTCATACTGGCTGTGTCCACAGGAGGGCATCCTGCAGCGCCTTCAGAGCAGCGTCGAGCAGGAGGAGTCACGCTGGAGGGTGAAGCTGGAGCTATCGCAGGGAGAGCTCAGAGAGGTGTGTGTTCAGGTTCAGCAGGAAACAACTCCCAGATTGAATACCAAAACACTGAGCTGATATATTATTGCACCGCATGCTTGTTCCATTGCATCATTCTTCTGTCTCTGCCTTCAGATGTGCCTGAAAGTCACAGCGCTGGAGCAAGAGATTGAGAGACTAACTGATGGAGGAGAGTTGGAAAATGTCAGTCAACTTGAACACACAACTTAAACTAACAACTCTTGTGTTACTTCTAAGACTTCATGCCATTTTAACTTGTGCGCCCTGGTCATAAGTATGTCTGAACCTCTGTTGTTCTCCGTAGCTGAGAAGAGAAAAGCAGCACTTGGAGTCTGAGCTGGAGAGGGCAGAGCGGGAGAGTGCCACCTACGTAACGGAGGTCAGAGAGGTGAGCGGAAACCTTCACCCTTGTGTTCCTCAGGCATGTCATTGCATTCATCCTCCTGCAGCTAAAGAGTGATCTCCGTTGTGTGTAACTGTCATGGTCATGGTGTGCTTTTCCGTTTTGTTGTTTTTTTTGTGACATCCTGTTTTTTTGGGGCATCTGAAATCCTCACAACACTGACATCAAAATATAGTTAAACTGAAACCACACACACTACACCCTACACACTACACTACTTACCAGACTAACTTAATAGACTGCTTTCTGTGTTTTACAGTCACGGCAGGATCCTGAGCTTTCTTAATTACTACACAGAGGATTATCTTTATGTAGATGTCTTCTGTCCCGATCAGCTCATATTACTGTGTAGACTGTCTGCTAGTAGCACTGTCCCGGACCGACTCTCACATAGTACGCTTGCTTGCTTGATGTTAGAAAAAGTTGAACTATTGTGTTAGTCCAACTAAAACTGGACTTTTTAAAATACGAGTAAACATGTTAGTTGGATTGAAGTCGTACTAAATCCGATTTCTGAAAGTGGGACTAACACACTTAAATAATACGGTTGAGGGTTGATTTACTCCGTCATGTATACACCTCAACAGGACCTGAATTGGCTTAGGCGTTATGCGCTTCATAGTTCCCGCACAGGGCTTTGACAGGAAGCATAATTTAACAGCATAATTCCTTGAAGAAAGCCGGAGGGAAAAAAAGAAGAAGAGAAGTCAACAAAACGAGACAAATGTACCAAGGAAAGCGTGGAGTACGAAGGAAATGTACAGTGCCGAAAAGTTATCTCTGTTGTCACCATTCGACATGCAACCCATTTTCCACCTGCTAACTTGTTAGGTATGTGACGTATTAGGTCAACTGGGAGACGTTATCTCTTGCATATCCCCATCCGCCTCTGCAGAGTCAGACATACTTCCGACAATAAATCAATTCTTGCCCGGTGTTTGTATACTGAGACGAGGACAGTAGTTCAGTTAAATGGCCAAGTGGAGCTATAACCATAGCTCCACTTTCTTGTGCATGTAAACATACTGATTGACTCCCTTTAAACAACATAATCTCAAACTTAATTTCAGCTCAAAGATCTGTTGACTGAGTTGCAGACCAGACTTGATGGCTCATATACTGAGGCTATCAGACAGAATGAGGAGCTGAATTTGGTAAGCGGTGCTCACCCTGTAGCTAGAGCTCCTTTTAAAACCATAGACTGTATAAAAGATGTGGACGTAGTCTCCGAGTCTGAAAAGTCAAGCCAGTGCCAAAATACACTAAACCTGCATTCTTTCAACTGGCCAGCAGGTGGCGACTCCACTGGCAGCAAAAAGAAGTCAGATTGTAAACGTAGAAGTCAATGAGAAATTGTCCCTATTTTTCACTTGACTTACTACCTCAGTAAACATTTTCCTAATGAGTTTGTGGTCTCAATTGCTAGTTTCAAGTCTTCAATACAACATGATGTTCATTTTGTATATGATGGTCCCATTTGGAGTAGCAACATGACTGACATGTTTCTAACAACAACCTGTCAGTCAGGAAAGAGGCACCATCTCATCCAAGTATAGTCACTTCTGGCTCCAAAAATGATGGTGACAGCCAAAATGCCAAACAGGAGGCTTCAAAGCGGTAGTCCACAAACCAATGGTTTACGTCACGGTGGCTACCTCCACTTCTTTTGTTCAGTCTATGTTTAAAACCTATCCCTCACTGCACTCAGCAGTGGCTCTACACTAACTGCCACAGGGTGGGGTTCTCCATCTTCTGCAACTGTGGGTCATCATCCATAACCTCAGTGAGCATGTTCACTCAAACCTTAACTTCAAGAATATTTTCTGTGATTTTTGGATCCAGGAAATGTGACTTTGTAAAGTAGCAAAAGTCAGGTTGAGAATGATGACTCACCTTCACTCTTGATGATACTCACAAAACTAACTCTCTACGCTGGCACTCCACTTCCTCTCACTTTGCCTTGTCAGGCGTCTAACAAATTACTTTCTTGTCAGCTCGCCTTCTTTTTGCAGAGTCCAAAAATATGCTCAATTTTCTCCATTTTCAGCTCTAATTTTACTCCACACTTTGAACTGCCTTCTTGCAAACCTTGTCTGTCTGTCTGTTAGTCTTGTGGTCTTAGTCTCCCTATAATGTCACTGGAAGCTTACCTGTGGTCTTTGTGACGTGTTAGCAGACAGCAGATTTTTGACAATATGTTTGCTGCGTTCAGACTGACAATAGCACTATTAAAAATGTCGCCTCCTGATAAATTACAATTGGTACATTTGATTGATACACTTGGCCGCAGCACATTGCGGCATTTTCCAGCAGCAATGTATTAGCCTATCAGATACGTTAAGTGCTGTTCCTGTTAGGTTACTTTGTTAGGTGAATGATGTACTTAAACTGTTTATCTTGCCATCAAAATTACTGCAGTCATCCTAACTTAACAGAATTGTAAAATCCGGTTGTAAAGTCCTGTATACCATCGTGCAGGTTTATAGTGTCTAATAAGCCTTAAAACATCAACGTATTACTCAAACTGGACCCTGGATCGTGAATCCTCCTCTCACAAGTACCTGTTGCAACATAACCACACCAGTGCAGCCCTTTGCACTCTTTTATTCAGTGCTATTTTTGGTTTGAATATGGCCCAAGTAGGACAAGCAAAAACTGTTACATCTGTGCAAATATTGAGCACTTGAATGTAGGCACTGTTGGCAGGAGGCTCCAAATAAATGCTCTTTGTGCACATGCAATGCTAAATTAGAAATGGGATTCACAGGTGTGACAGGGAAGCTTTATAGTGCCGTAGATCATGTGCTGAGTGTCTGTTTTGATTCCAGCTGAAAACCCAGCTCACTGAGACGCTGTCCAAGCTGGAGACAGAAGAGAATGAGAGGCAAAAGGTGGCTGGGGACCTGTATACGGTAAGAATACTCGGTTGTATTTCATTACACTACTGATTTGGATTAAACTTCAGGCCACGTTGTAACAACTGGAACTTTCTGGTCCGTCATCCAGGCCCAGCAGTCTCTCGATCTGATCCAGGGGGAGCTCTCAAAAGTGACGGACAACGCCGATGACCTGATAGAAAACAGCAGTCTGTCGTCACAGAGAGTAAGAGTTGGGTGTGGTGTGGGTGTTGTAACAGCTTGTAGGAAATGTCATGCATGTGTGGTTTTTAGGTAGTTGCAATGAGCTCTAAACCTGCTGTTCTGTCCCTGACAGGAAGAGATTGACAGAAAGGAGAAAATGACTGCAGGGCTGAACCAAACAGTCAGAGAACTGCAGCAGCTGCTACAAGGTGTCAGCCGGCAACTCACCAAGGGACAGGACGGGGTAAGGCTGGTCTCTGTGTTCTTCTTCCAGCTCAATAAAACATTACAGTAAGGGATGTCCAATCCAATCTCAAAGATGCCTGATGAAGGCATTTTCTTCATGATTGATTGCTTTACAAGTGTTTTTACTTGCAAAGCTTTTATGTACAGCAAAGCATGATGCAACATCAACAAGTGCAGCCGTGGTCACCTCTCCAACTCTTCGCTGAGCTCCGTGTGTGCAAGAGCAGAGCCTGTGTCCCTGTCTGTTTATTGATGTTATTTACATAAGTTATGAGCACTAGTTTCATTCCAGCTCAATATGAGAGTCTGCTGCATTTTGCTGTCATTGGTGGCGCATGGTGTTTCACCACCCTGGTCTAAGAAGAGACAGACAGTGGTGCAGAGCTAACAACAACCACACTCACCACACCACTGCAAGTGCAACAAAAGCTCTGCTGGCAAAAATATAAAAAAAATAAGAAAAACTTATGAATGTAATTGCAGCAGAAGATGTACAAACAACAAAAGTAAACACTGAACAAAACACAGTTCATTAAAGTAACGCAGGCAAAAGCTCCACAGAAGTAACAAACACTGGAGAATACTCTCTGAAAAGGACAGAAAAACTTCATTTGAGACAGCGACAAGGCCAAAAAGATTAAAGAGGTTTGTTATTTTATATAAGAATTTGTAAAAAAAAAAAAAAAAAGAAAGAAAAAAAGAAAAGAAAAGAAATTAAGGAACCCTATGGATGTAGTTTTGATTTTAATGACTTAAATGTACTTGAAGTCTGCACTGTTCAGTTGTAATAAAGGTTAATGGAATTAGCAGATTGGGACTTGGATACTCACATACTCAACATTAAATTATTTGGATCAGGATTGGGGGCAAAAAACTGGATGGGAACATCCCTAATAACAGTATCATAGTCTATCTGCTTGAATCTGTGTATTTAAATGTGGAGTCTTAAGATTTTACTGTTTGTGCCTTTCCCCCAGGAGGCAGACAAGGACCTGCCCAAGGTATAGTGAGAGGAGGACAGACACCCACGCAGCCACTCCGACTGCACTACAGAGACCACCTTTGACCTTCGGTCTCATCACTACCACCGTCACACCATACTGTCACACCCAGCCACTCCCTTTTCCCCATCCTCCGTCACCTCACCTGTGTACTGTAGGCAGTCTCCAACTGACTCTGGCCAAGCTGCTGGCAAACCACTCCCAGTCTCAAATTTGGCCAAAGGAGCAGGCCAAGGTTACTGTTGATTCCAGACACTCCAGACACTGTACCAAAACACACTACTCCACTCCCACCACATTCCTCTTTTTCAGCAGCATCGCCAGTTAATTTTTATTCTAAACATAAAGATGACATCCAGCATAATTTAAACTGCGTGGCAACCATTCCTCTGTTTCAAACACCTGTATTTTTCAATGAAATCCTTTTGAATACTACAGTAGTTTTTGTTGTTATTTGTCAAGAGAGGGCAGTGATACAAATTTCCAACTTGATGAAACAAACTATGGGTTTTCAGTCTTTTTTTTTCTTAACTTAAAGATATGTATTGTTTAATTGTACCAGTTAGGACCTGCTGCAATACACTATGTTGTTGATCTGTTCACCTCCTGACCAGAAAACTATCATTAACTGCGCATCATCGTGCATTCATGAATTCATAGCTCCATGCATACCTTCGGCTTAGTATTGGGTGACAGAAGGGAGATCAAAAGAGGTCTCGGCATATCAGAAGCGTCACTACGTGACTGTAACTATGGAGATGCATGGACATATTGTAGTCAAGTCTGTACTGCAGCTCCAGAGAGAAGGGAGTCTGTGACCCTGGCTGTTGAAAGAGCAGGTCAGGTCAACAGTGTAGAGGTTTTTAATCCTACTGCAACTACTCTAGGAATAAGCGTCCCATATCATCTGTAATCAGCACTCGCTATATTGTTGCTAAGTTCATTAACACTGAAGATTTTGTTCTTTTTGTAACAGGCGATGTTAATAAAAGGGATGCTTGATAAATCTGTCCGGCGTCCTGTGTTGTATCTTTTTCTTCTACTGCACTTCTTTCTCCCAACCACTGAGGGGCAGCATGCAACCTCAGTTTAACATTTCAAACTGATTCCACGCACAGCCTTGAAAAACCTGAATGTGCGCAGGAAAATTACAAAGCTTCTTCTCATGAAGCTTTTGCTGGAAGGTATAACTCTGCTTACCATCATCTGACCCGTTCATGATAAACATGTTTGTCATGTAGTGGTTCCTTTCAATTAATGGGTTTGTGTAACAGTGGAGGAGGTGACGCACTGTGCTGTCTAAATTATGGAATGTTTTGGGTGTGACCAGTTTCCTGTGATGGTAACATGATGTATAATCGCTCAGAAGAGGACACTATTGTCTCAGCTCCTGCCTGAGGTTACACAAAATATTTCCCACCAGCAAGAACATGTGAAAGGAAGTGAGAATTCAGCTGGTTGCTGAAATAATCAAAAGCTTACTAAGGTCTGACTTGGCTGTCATGTTGGGGAAAAAAACACTGTTGTGGTCACTTGTTGATGCTGTGAGTGGCTGAGTGTGAAAGTGTAACGTAAACTTAGATGTGCTGAGTTTTCTTTTTCATGTTTTTAAAGTGTATCTTAATGACTGCCAGCTTTCTGTTTTTATTGAAAGGATAAATGTAATTTCTGTTTCACTGGTCTTGACTTTGGGTACCTGCACTGAAAGCTCTTGCTCTCATCTTTTGCATGTTAAAAGGCCTTTAAAACAACAGTACTGTTGTGCTGGTCGGGGGTGGGGGGGTCAGGTTAGGGGCGCGTGCAACATGGGATCAGCACATTCCTCGCATTCTACCACACTGTCATGCTGCAGTCAGCTGATTGGAGATCTGGCTTTTACCTTCATGGAAACTTCGCGATGAAACAGGCATCACTGTATCTTTAACACACTCGTCATTAACTGGGTAACAGGGAGTGCCTTTCACAGCTTGCTGCTGGAGGCTGCCTTTGTTCCATATATACACAGCCCCCTGTCTCTGATTCCTAATATACAATCATGGGTTTAAATGTCTTGATCCCTCAAAATATAAATAAACAAGCTGTTTTTGATACATTTTAGTGTATGGTGATCTTTAAACGTATGATGAGGAACATTGTTTTCACTTTTATCCAATATAATGTGTCTCACAGTTCTAAGAAAAATCCATCATCCCATGTGCGAAAATGATAAAACATTTAAAATTGTGAAGAAGACCCACAACAAATCTGCCTGCGGTTATACTTTGTCACAGACACTTACAGAAAGCCTCATGACTTTCTTCAAAAGTCTGACGTGTAAAGGCTGAGGGAACAGTGAGGGAAGTTAATAGGAACATTGTCTTTCCTATGTCATCATTGCTCATACTGTTGATCTCAATTGCGCAATTGAGCTTGTTGCGGTCGGCCTCTCCTCGGCATGCTTCTTGCCTGGTAACATTTAACTCCTCCTCCTAAACATAGATTTGCACACTACGCCAGCACAACTTCAGCAAAGCAGCCCACTCCCTGCATCTGCTCTCCATCAGTGTGGTATGTGCTAGAGAGCCTTTGATCCCCCCCACCCTCCCCACCCCCAACTCGACTGCGTGTGTGTTTCTGTGTGTATGCATGTGAGAGCGTGAGTCAGACAGACATAGAAAAGACTGTAGTGCCCGTTTACACAGACAATGCCCGATGGATGAAAGCAAGCGGAAAGAGACAGTGACACAAAAGAGCAGTAAACATTCATTATACCCACAGTTTTAAGTCCAGCCCTGAGGCCTGTAGTTAAAGGCCTAATGCAGCTTGATCCATGAGCACAACTGCTGAAGGAGCTGAACTTCACTCCTCTGAACTATTAATGGACAAGTATGTGCAGCTATGATCGGAACCAACAAATGCCGTGGATTAATCAGAGTGCTATTACTTAGAAATGGAGTTACACATCAGTGTATCTCAGCAGAGATCTAAGCTCATAAGGGTGGGGAGGTGAGTACCTTCACAGGCCTCAGTGACCCCCTACTACCTTTTGTTTTTGTGTCAAGTGTTATTGCACTTTGAAACTGAACACCAGTTCAAACAGGAGGCCATAATTGCAGAGGCAATAGCACCGGTGATGGGGCCTGAACCAGCGAGGGCACCTCCAGCCATGCAGGTTCTTGTGAAAACAAGAGAGGGGCCGTAAAATGTTGATGAGACTGCCAGACAAAGGTGGAGAAGTGGCACATTCATCGGAAGGGCGTGAGAACAACTGGACATGTGGTATAGTGAAAGGTTGAGAGTTTCTTGACATCCAAGGTGTGGACATTTAGTTCTAGTCTGTGAGTCAACAGCAATTGAGCAAATTGCTAAGCCTTGGTGTTGTTTTTAGATTGTTTTGTCTTTTCTCATGTGGATCCGGGTGACTAATTAAAGTACTGCAGAAAGAAATAGGCATGTAGGTAGGTAGGCTGGTGAACCAACAAAAGGACAGATGAGAAGAGGAAGCTAGAAAACAAAATGAAAGGATCAGAATGAGCAATGGTAATGTGAAAATAAAACTCCCAGGCATGCAGATAAAACAGTCAGGTCATTACGTTGCATAAACAATCACAGGCATTAGCCAACTGCAATAAAGTTATAATCAAATACAGTTCTCAAAAAGGCTCAAGGGGGTCACCAATTAAATAAGCAAACCTTATTTAGCCACCCTTCTCCTCTCTGCATGTTATTACAGTCAGGTAATGTACCTGGATGGTTATTTTCACCATGTGTTTCCCACTAATACTGCCCCACCTTATGTAGACTCACTTAGGCCAAGGATAAATATAAAATATATAGTTTTATATACATATATTTTATAGTTTCTTTGACTTTGGCCTATTTAACTTTATCAGAATCAGAATAAAATTTATTGCTGAGTAGGTTTTCCCTTACAAAGAATTTACTTTGGGTTTGATGCAAAGATAAGCAAACAATAAACATATTAAGAGGAAATAATTCTACTTTAGCCTTTTGCTATTTTAGCAAAGTCATAATGATGACATATGTATTTCTTATTAGTCTATTTACCCAAATACAACTAGAACATTTAGGTAATATGTAGACGAATGTCCTGAACTCTCATATTGCTCATATTACACTCGCACACACACAAACAATACATATAATGCCCATATTAAGAGGATGTTGTGACGAAAAAGTGCGTATTCTCGTTAACTATGAATAACTGGAAACTTCTCAGGAAAAGCAAGACCCCTTTAAGAATTCCCAGATTGTACTCTTTGTTTACATAACACAGGGGGTAATCCATGGACAATCTGAGGTGGCAATAGTAAAGAGTTTTACTCCAAACACGATAACTTTAGCAACCCAGCGATACATTACAAGAAAAATACATAATTTTAGATTAATTAATTATTCTTGTAGCTATATACAACACACTTAGGTCAAAAAACGTAATTTAAACAAATATTTGAATCGGAGTCCCCCCTACAGAAAGTAAAGAACAACGGAATGGTACGTTCCGGCCCTGCTCCTCGCTGTTTTTGTATGTGCTTCAGAGCGGATTCAACCGCCAAGTAAGTTACATTTTGCCATGTCACGCTGAAGAAGTTTGAGACCAGTTTATTTATAGAAAACTGGACTGGCGTGGGCACGGAGACATATGCCACTGGATATATGATCTGAAATGAGAGCCTGTCGTGTTTTTTGAAGGTAATTCCCAGTGATTTTTGAGCCGCTGTGACTACTGTATAGCTAATGTTACACAGTGAAGCCAGAAGCCTCATGTTTTCGTCAAGCCAAGAGGAGCACTGCGCCCCGTCCAAAGACCCAGTGAAATACGGGGAGCTGGTGGTGCTGGGGTAAGTTTTGCCTTGCTGATGTATATTTTTGAAACCCTTACTTTATTAGCTCCCCTACGTTGACGTAAAAGCCAGTGTTTATCTTGAGGAAGTCCCAAAAGGAGACACTCATGTAGGTAACGTTAACCTAACTTAGCGAGCTTTGAAATAAGCTAAGACCGTTAGTAACATGCTGTTATTTTAGTCATTTATCGACTTTTGTGCATTTAACTTGAACTCTTGATATATTTAGGAAAAAAAACGTCAAGCCCAGTTTAGATTCACGCGCTCACGTTACTCCACTAATCAGACACGTGCGCAATCAGAAATGTGTACATTTTCGTTTCGCTGATTTGGTGGCGGTTTCAGTGTGTGCATATTGGGAAATAAACAGTATTGCTACATTAGAACCAGCCGACATCCACCAAAGAGATATATTTAGGATGAGTTAAGAAAAAAACGGGTGAGGTGGACCCCATACTCAGCAACTTTGACCAGGGCGCTCTTTCTTTACTACCTTAAAGTTGAATTCATGGGGTTTTAGGAATTCGGAAGTGGTGGTGGTCCCCTCCCCCAGCCCCCAGAGCTCTTCCTATTTTCCTATTTTGAACTATCTGTAACTCACACACCGCACAACTTTACATCACACTTTCTGCATGCACTACAAGGCCATGTTATTTCCCAGATGACAAAACTGATCTACTTCCAATAGTTTTAAATCACACACCTTGCTGATCCCAGCACAAATGTGATTTATTTACATTCATGAATGTCTGCTGTTCACGTGGAAAGGTAGGGGACCTCAACTGACTCCAACTAATGACCAACATCAGCTAGAAGTAGAGGATGAGGATAAAATCTTTAACCACAATACATGCCTTTTCTCTGTCATAATATCCATGTAAATCATGATATTATAGTGGAAATAAATAGTGTTACTGTTCATGAATAATTACCTAGCAGGATATATTTGTTCTTGGCTAATCCAGCAAATTAAACACCAGTCAAGCACTTTTACTAAAAAATGAATTAAACCATCAGTCATGATTATCAAGATGTTTATAGACTAATTGATAGCAGTGTGTGTGTGGGGGGGGTACAGTTTAATATTATTTTGTAAAAAGTGAAGTCTCACCCTTGCTTACATTTCATTGTCACGCCAAGTAGTGGTTGTCTTTATTATTATATTAATAATTAATATTGCAGTTAAATTAAACTTTTCGTAGCCTCTTAAAATCAATAGTTTTTCAGTCCACAGGATAAATTTTTCTGCGTTTAAATGTGAGAGTTGAGATGAACAGACTGAAGAGTTTATCTTATGAGATAAAACAGATTTTTTTTTTGTTGGGGACATACTTGGTAGTCGGAAAAAGGTAATAAATCGCAATAATGGATGCGCGATGTCGGATTTTCCATGGATATGCCAATATGTAACAACTCATTTTGTCTCTTTTTTAAAGTGGAATTAACATCATATTATGCGGACTCTTAACAGCAGATGGTGGATCAACTTAATATTCATTCATCGTGTGATATAAGAAAATTACCTCAGGTTAGGGTTGATGTTTTTTACATGGTCACTTTTCGGGTGTATGTATATGTATATGTGTGTGTGTGTGTGTGTGTGTGTGTGTGTGTGTCTGTTTGTCATATCACCAGAAATCAGCATGTTGGCCAATTATGATATTTCAGTAAGTCAATACCTGCTGATATTATCTTGCATCCTTAATCGCAGTATTTGTTATTGCAATACTCAGCAAACCGTAGTACATTTTATTACAGTATTGTATCGTGACTTAAGTATTGTGATAATATCATATTGCGGGACCTCTGGTGATTCTCACCTCTACTAATCAATTATTTGTTTCAAACCTTCTCCAAAGTGTAGTTGGCATTAAGTGCCATGTCAGATCTCATGTACTTCTTTTTATAAGATAGCTTCTAACCACTACATTTCTCTTTTTAGACTACTGGTACTTTATTAAGGAAATGTTCATGCATTGTGTGTAGACAAGATTTTACGTATGAGTTCTTTGGCTTTGTTTGCTTTGCTTTTGTAAAAATAAATCTTTTTAATAAGGTTTTCATAGCCTGAAACTATCATATTGACACTAAGTTTTCAGACAATGCCCAGCCCTAATATGCTGCTGTTATAGAAAACAAAGCAGTTACAGTGGCATTAGTATACATGTCTCATCCTGCCACAGAATAGAAACTGGTGGGGCTTTTTCTTTGTTTATGTCAGAGCTATTTCAAAACCACAACTGTGTGTTTTTTAGGATTTGTTCAGGAGAAACTGCAGCCAGCTATCATTCTGAACTATCGTGTTTATATTGATAAAATGTCAAGGGCAAGGGCTGCCAAAGACGATGAAAACCACCTGCTGTGTCATCAGTGATTGGAGTTTTTCCAGTACTGCAACTCTCTTAAAATGAACATTTTTAGGTATTTGTGCTACATGTATATAGCATTTGTTTGAAGCTCTCGAAATGAGATGCTTATATATGCAGAGCATGGCAGAGTGTGGTTTTGTCCCCTGCCCTCCACCCATACACTCACAGCCTTACTGCTTATTATAAGGGACAAAAAGTGCTGACTGCTTATTACCCCAGGCTGAACATGTGGCATGTTTGAAGCTGATACTTTTGTTCTCCCTCCTGACATAAAGACACATATTTGAATCAGATGTGACGGGTGTATAATCACTGCCATGACATCACATCCCACTGATAAAACTGATGGTAGACAAGATAGCTGACAGCATGGAACAAAGCTTGTTTGAGCAGCAGTTCCCTCAGTGGTGTGTTGCCATGACCGTGGTGGCTCTTATTACTTGCATGGCTGCCCCCATCTCTGCCTGGGCGGATTGGCTTGGTGCTGGTCAGTGAAGGGGGGTGGTGGGGGTAGCTGCGTGGGTATCCTGGAAATGAAAGGATGGATTGATCAGGACTCAGCCTTTGCCTCTCCTCAGCTTCCTCTGTCCATTGTGGCTGGGAGACTGGGCCTATTGATTGAACTCTGTACATTTCTCCCTAAAGAACGGCTCGGTAAAGGAAGTGTACAAATCAGCTTGGAGACGTCTTTGGTACAAACTGGCACGGATAGAAATCAAGTTTCATTCATCTGATAAGGAGAAGAGTTATCCTTTTGCGTTCCTAGACTCGTAATAAGGTCAGAGTGAAGGTGGAGCTGGTGTTGTGTCAGTTTCTTATCCAAAGCGGATACTTTGGGCAATGGCAGCTTAAATCTGACTCAGCTGACTTATGCTCTTCTCTGTCTGTGCCATACTGTTGAAGTGTTTGTACAGGGGATGTCCCAATCGGATCGAAGGATCGGTATCGGGCCAGTTCAACACCTTTTTTAATTAATAAGGATCAGTTATTTTAAGCATGGGTCCGATCCTTCGCTTACGTCTTCCGTCAGGCAGGTGTCATAAACAGAGAGCACAATTTGCGGCAGATATTCAAATTTTATTGTAATGCTACTACTCCAAAAAGTAAAAACGTATGTAAATTTTCATGTTTAACTGAAGCTGTTACACCACTTTAATTGGAATTGAAATTTCTTTTGTTCATTTTTAGTGAACTAGTTTTACTATAATGCTGTAATAAGCTGAACTGTGGCCGATTTTATTTGTTGTGACGGGGAATGTTAAAGTTCAGCTATAACACTACTTTGAAGTGGAACTGTGATTATATTACTCATTTATAGTGTATCTGTACTTTTATTACCTTGCCACAGCAAGTTGATTTGAGAGAAATTTATGAAGATATATTTTAGTTTGTTTACTTTGCGATTTTGTTGAAAAAAGCAAATCTTGCAATAAGTGGAATGGAGAGCTATTTCTTAAGACATTTTATTGGTAATTTTATTGAAAAAAAAGACCCATATACATTTACCATACATATACATTTATTTTTAGTTTGTTTACTTTTGTAAAAAATGAAATAAAAAACCCATAAGGAACTGTTTGGATCCAGATGTGTTTTCTTGTATTGTGTTGTAGAGCTATTAAACTGTAAGCATATACGCTAGATTGATTTTAATAGCTTTAAAGTAATTGAAGTGAGCATTGTCCGGTTGTATTATCCAGGTAAATACAGGCATGAGATCAGGACTTGGTATCTACAGATAATATCAAATGACTCTAAAACACAATCGGGACATCCATCATCATCAGTCAACACTGACGTCAGTTCTTACAGTGTGGAACAACACATCTGAAGCGCTAATAGCCTGTGGTCGTACTTTGCAGCATCATCTAACCTCTGTGCCATCTTCTGTGACCCTTTAAGGCCACCCTGCCTCTGTGTCATGCTAACGAGGGTTATAACAGCCCAGCATATCTCCTCCTCATTCTGCTCAACACTAGCCTTTCATGTTAGCATAAGAGGTGGGAGGTGCTGTTGGCTCCTTAGTGCAACCCTGGAGGATAGGTGATACGCCAGAGTCCTCTAATCCCCGCTCCTAAGTATTGGAAGGTAAATCCGCTGTCTGTCTGGCACAGGTCAAAAGGGAAAGCAATCACAATTGGTTGGAGCGCAGCTTTAAAAAGCCTGTCCTAGCTAATGTGACGGTGGCGGTTCCTAGATGACAGAATATTGTTCCTCAATGTAATGGTGAAGAAAAGAAGGTATGTGTGGCGTTTCTCAGAGAGCCAGGGGTATATTCTGCAGTCAGAATTCATCGTGGCCAAATGCTAAGCTGCATATCATCGTATTGTGTGTTGTATGTGAGACATCCAGGCACAGGTATCCAGCAAATAGCCCCCCCCCCTCCCTCCCACAGACTCAATAGAAATCTGAACGACACATAGGCCTAGCTGCTCTTTATTTAGGTCGGGAGTTTCTAGGACAGGTCGAAAGAAATCAAGAGTAAAGTGTCAGCACACTGTGAAATTAGCTTCAAAAGCCTGTTTATTAATGCAATCATCAGTATTTCTGTTCCATGTGAATATGCTTTAGCATCAAAACCAGGATATTTTCATTACTGTTCTGCTTTCTGTCCTGCGCCTCGTTATCGGAGCGTCTTTTTTTTAAAGCAACACCTAAAAGAAAAATACTATCAGACAATTATCAACATTAGTATAGTGATGAATATAGATTTTATCAGTACTAGGGTTTCTGCGCTATACTGCAGGGTTTCAAAGTATACTGTGGAATAAAAAAGTTGATGGTTATCATACCCTGTAAATTTGCTTATCCACAGTGTTTTTGAAAAATTCAGCTTGTCAAAGAATCTTACCTTACTTCCATAAAAATAAATACAAGTTTTAATTTTGATTAAACAGTTGCCATTGTGTCTGATGATAATGAGAGAGATTGATGCTCTCTCTTATTGTTTTCCACAGTCATTCTGCTGTTCCCCGAGGCTAACCAAGAAAAGACAAGTTGTCGCCGTCATGTTATAGCCTTTTTATATTTATCTTTTTAATGAAATTGTTCTACTTTTATGCCCTCATGTCATTTTTCCCCAGTATCGAAATTTGTAACATATATCAGTATTTTTCAAGCTGTTGTTGTATCGAAGTTAGAAACTCCTGTGTCGTTACAATAATACCTTATGAGTACTTTTCCCCACATTTTGAAACACTAATACAATTAGTTATCCACTAATATTTTGACATTTCCTCCTGCTGTTGGTGTATTAGTTGTAGTTGTGTCCACATTATGATCAGAGCCTCTCTTGCTCTCTGTGGGTGGCTTGTCCTACAGGCCAGCTTTGTGCACTGTGCTGACTGGGACCATGTGTTTCCATGCCTGACCAGCCGTGTGGAGACACGGGACAGGTGGACTAGCTTTGAAGGGAGGTGGGGAGGGGGCTTTGGTTGCTACTGTTGCATTTGTGTTGCAACAAAGAGGAGAAACATTATATTATGTAGCTGTTAGTAGAGTCCACTTTTCCATGATATGCATTGCTATGCAAACTTGTGGCTTTTAATAGCGGTATTTCTGTTGTGCAAAATGTTCGTTCAGCTCGCGGTGGTTACATGTGAGTGGGTGACAGAAGGTCTGTGTGTTGGATGGGAGTAGAGCATGGGGTGTCCCAGCTGTAGGAACCAGCTGGTGGATGGGGAGAGGAGCAGTCCTACCGGAAGGGGCTTCTTCATTCACAAGGAGCTGCCTTAGAGCAGACTGAGGGGCAAAATGAAAATCTGATATTGAGAGGTAAACAGAAAATGCTCTCAGGTGCTCTTCTGGTGGTGCTGAGACTTTGAAATTGAGATCTTAGAGCTTTCTATATCAGCATGAGAAAAAAATCAGCTTTGAGAGAACGTGTTTCAGTCATGTGAGCCAGCTCCCCACCCCAACTGTGCGTTCCCAAAGTGATAGCAAACCTGATGTGCATCTTAAAACCTGCTCCTGCCAGGGACACAGTGCAAAAGAACAGCTGCAGTGTACACAGAGTTGGCTCACAGAAATCACAAGTACCAGAGTGCATTATGTAATAAGAGACATTATCCAAGGTAACGCTTAGATTGCTAATAGGGTGCATTAGATTGCAAGTGATGTAATGCACAGCAAAGCTCCTTTTCAAAACACGCAAATGTTTCTAATTCTCCATGTTTACTTGTTATACGATTACAACAATTTAGCCTGTAAATCTCATTAGACACATCTTTTTGCAGCTACAAAAACCGGTTTACATTTCCATATCAGTTTTTAAATGTTTTGCTAATTTGCTGTCCTTTCCCTCCACCCCTTTTCATGACAGGTACAATGGCTCTCTGCCCAATGGAGATCGGGGTAGACGGAAAAGCAGATTTGCGCTATACAGGAGGACCAAAGCCAATGGTGTTAAGCCAAGCGCTGTGCACATCCTCAACACACCCCAGGCCAGCAAGGTACCGATGAGACTAATTGTCTGCCTGTCTTTTATATGTAAGACAAACATTTATGTTCGCATGTAAATAATCAACAGAGACAGAGGGCTATTACAAATTTTGTCAATATACTTAAGCAGTTTTGAATTCATACTGTGATTAAATTCAGTCGAAGGAAAATCTGCAAAAGCCCAACTGACTGCTTTTTTTCAGTGATTTCAGTAGCTTATGGAACGTGCTGTGAACTCCTTTACATTATTGTTGGCAGACCTTAATGTTGACATTTCCAGTACAATAACCGTAGTTCCTAGCGGGGCCTCATAGCTTTTCTTTGCACTGGAGCGCCTGCCAGAAACAGCTCCATCCAGTATAACACGTCTGCTTTCCCGCATTCCTGCCGTTGGTTCCCAAGCAAAACTGCTAAACAAGCTGGAGGACCTGCTTACCTCTGCACCTCTCGGAGGCCGATATTCCAGACATTTGCTGGGAGATTGGCTCTCTGGCTAAAGGCCCTCTGGTTCAGGTTACTCTCACCTTGTGGAACTTGACTCCTGATATCTGCTGTGAGGTTTTTCTGTGACTGAGGCTTTTTTATCACAGAGATTGTGCATCATACCATTCGAGTTTTTGCAGCAGTGGTCTTTGACCAGTGATGGACATTAAGAAAGTACATTAACTTAAGTTTAGGTACACTTTTTGACTATCTGTACTTTCCTTGAGTTTTTTTTTTTTTTTTGCAAATTTATTACTTTGACTTCACCACATTTAAAAGACAAATCTTGTACTTTCGATGCCACCACATTGCTACTAGGCCTCTCGTTACTTGTTACATTTTCTTTGAAGTCAGCAGGTGATTTTTTTTTTGAACTGCAAAAGTCCATAAACTGTGATCATGCAGTTCTGCATGTGTTTTGTTTGTCTAAGTGGTGTTCCTGTACCTCTGCTTTGTGCATGCACTGCTCAGATTGTGCAGCTCATCAGTAGAGACAGATAAGAGAGGTCATCAGCAGGCGCTTGTATTTGGTTATGCAGTGTTAGTAATGGCTTCGGCGGCAGATGGAGATGAAGATTCCTCACCAGATCACCAAGGGACATAGCTGAAATCCATGTTTGAAGTGTTTGAGATGAAAAATGATCTGCATCATTTTAAAATGTTTGCTGTGTTTATCACGTACAAACTTTATCACAGAATTCACCATCCAACACGAGACAACGTCAGTTTTTGTTTTCTATGGGCATTTCTTTAGCTTTTCAGCATATTTAACAAGCTTGTGTCAGCATGGAGGGAAATTTTACTTTGCAAAGCCTCAGGGAGTTATTATATTTATTCAATTTTTCTTTAAATCTTTGCTTGTTGCTGAAATTGCTGAAAATGTACCATTTTGTACATTTCAGTTTTGCTAAAAATGTTTTGCCCAAGGCATTTCAACAAGGTTTTGTGTTGTAGTTTGTTAAACTAATAATAAATATTGATAGAAATATTTCATTTTTATTGTAAATGTGTATCGATTCCAAAACGATCGGTTATCTGTCACATTAACTACTAATGATAGTTATCGGCCCTGAAAAAAGCAAAATCGTTCGACCCCTAGACAATGTACAATATATTGATTTTTTTCTTTTTTTAGCTAACGTTTTTTTAAAAGCAAAGACTCCAGTACTTTAACTGAAGTTATAATTTGACTCAGCAACTTGCATTGGAGTAATATTTGACCAGGAGTATCTATACTTTGACTCAAGTAACAGAGTTGTGTACTTTGACCACCACTGTCTATGACATGAGACTAAATGTTCTTTTGCTGCACTTTAAACAAGTAGTCGCTGTTTAAGAAATGGGAACTGCCGTGACCTTCTTCCCCTTTCACCACTGTTGCTCTCTGCCGCTCTGTCACCACGGCTGGGATTAGGAGGGTGAAGTGAGGAGGAAGTTGTTGCAGTTGCCTGACCCCGCGCTCCCAGCTGTACACACGGTCAAATATAGCCATTCCTTAAGGGACATGCAGGGTGGTGAGCCTGATTACAGGAGAGCCTTCTTTTTGAGTACAGTGAACCAAGCCGTCTCCCATTTTTCTATTATTTTCTTTTCTGCAGCAGTACCTCAACACTACTCCAGCTCCCTCTCAGTGTCGCAGTCTCATACGAATGAACTGCTCTGTGGCTCCGAAGCTGCGAGGGAAAGCTCACGTGTCTGTGCACACTCTGGTGTTCATGACAGATAATGAGGAGCTCCCATGATGCCACTGCCAGCCTCCTATTCAGATCCTGCCCCTGCTTTCTCATCTCCCCCACTTGATCTCAATTACTGCGTTTGTGCAAATGTGATTGTTTTACATCGGCCTTCCTTTGGAGGGTTGCGTGGCTCGTGGCTGTGTTTTTATTTTTGCTCCTTCATCCGTGGGAGGGCGTGTGTGACATTTCGGGGGGTGGTGGTGTTGTGCTTTTAAAAATATTCGTTTCCGTTTGGAGTGTGCAGAAACTTGTTTTAGCCGTCGAACAGGTGGAGCACCATTTGTTTGTAGCGGCACAGTCGAGACAAGACTGCATGCGATGATGACATTTGTCCCCGTCTGTCTCTGATGTTACAGCAGAGTGTGGTAGCGCTGATGACCCACTTTCTCTCTCCCTCTTTCCCTCCTGCACGTGACAAAGCGGGGGGGGGGGGGGGATGTTTGGGAAATGGAAATCCGCAGATTAGAGCGTGATGATAGTGGCATGTGGTAAAGTGTTGATGGGAGCTGGGTCTGAGTGGCTTTAACCTACCCTCCCTCACTACACTGACTGAGGCAGTTCATCTGGTAGACAAGCTCGTGTTAACTGAGGCCAGTGGGCAGTTTATGGTCACTGTCATGGACGTGTGACATTACACGCTCTTCCCTGTTCCCCCAGCAGAAAATCCTGCCACAGATCTCCGGTTGTGGGTAATGACAAAATATTCTCATATCTGCTGTTAAAAACACAGTAATAATCCAGTGTAATAAAAAGCCTGAGATGAGATGTTGTTGTTAATAACAGAGTGGAAATGAGGACAAATGTATATTCTCTTCCCACAAGCAAGTTGTTGCTGAATTCTAGTATGTGACTCATCAATGCCCTCCATTTTAATAGTGAGGTTTGTTTTTCCCTGATCTGTAATTTAACCTCCATGATGCAATGATTGCATATGGTGGTGTCGTTCCTGTTTGTGAACCTTTGGCACTCTCAGATCTGTTCTTAAAACCACAAACCAAACATCAGAGAGTTTCATCTGACATCACAATAACACAAAACAGTGAAACACTCCCGTGATGTTAATGTTCTTAAGATAAATAAAACTACTACTACTACTACTACTACTACTACTAAATAAGATAAATTGTTAAAATGTGTATTTTCATCAATGTTTATGGTGTTGGTAATGAGTTGCTTGTTATATTTCAGGCTGTGAACTGTAAAGGCCAACACAGCATCTCCTACACACTGTCCAGGAACCACACGGTGGTGGTGGAGTACAGCCACGACAAAGACACAGACATGTTTCAGGTAAAAAAAAAAAACATTTAATGACACTGTTACTTGTTAAGACTGTATTTTGAATAACTTGGTGAATCCTCAACACACCGTTAGGGCTGCAACTAAAGATTACTTTCATTAGTGCACACTGGCTATGGCTCTCCTTCAATCCTTGTTGTAAATATCTTGTTAACCAACACGCTTCACATCACCCAATAACTGGGAAGCAAGACATGTGAACTTTACTTGGTTTTGATGAGTTGTGGCTCACTGACAAACTGAAACCTACACTGTACATTTACTGCCGCTTCACAACTTTACCGGTAATTTTTGCTCCGACAACACCTGTCTGCTCTGAGCGCATCCACTGCCTCTCTCCCACTCAACCACACACACATTATACTACTCTTATGCAAATGTAATGTATAAACATATGGCTTGCATTGAAACCCAGCCTCTGCGATTTTTACACAATAGCACTGTGAGCACCACAGCTTGCATGTGGCATTTTACAAATCGTTTTCTTCGCATACTCTCTCATCTTCCTCTCTTACCATATGCCATATTGAGTGTAACCAGCGTGTGTGCATATGAAGCCCACAGTGCCAGGTGTTTCAAAACCCTCTGGTTGGTTAGATTGCGTAACATTATAAAAAAAAAAAAAAAAAGTCTGCTTTTGCAATTCGAAAATTGTGTTCTCTTAAATTGTGACATTGATTTTTCTCTCTATTATTTCTCTCTATTAATTGCTTATCAAATAGCTTGTTTTACAGTACTTGTTTTTACAGTGCAAACTAAAACATATCTAATATAATACTATAGATGACTGAGAAAAAAAGCATCAAAAACTTACATTTGAGAGTCTGTAATTAGCAGATGTTTAACATTTCACCTTGAAAATTGACCAATGAACAGTGAAGGAATTATCAGAATATCTCAGTGGATTTGACACCTTCAGAATTTCAGGATATTTAGTTGTTTTCTGCTTCCTTAGCCTTAAATTCAGCTAGTGAGTGCTTGTGCCCTGTATGTGTACTGCTAACTGTCGTGTCTTTAGCTTTAATCTGAATGTGTAGTGAGGAGACGGATGACCAGAAGGAAGTCAACACCACAGACACATGCTTCACATTGAGCCCTGTATTGTGTCCATGTGTGTTAGAACAACACTGAATAAATAGAAACACGGACACAGCAGAGGAGGGGAAACTATTGAAAAATAACAAGACTTCAGTACAGTTTTGAGATTTAAAAAAAAGAGGAAATGAAAGAGGGGAAATGCTTATTTTTACCTCTGCTTATTCAGCTTGAGAACTGTTTGGATGTGTTTTTCACTGTTGAATCCGGTGGTCTGTTTAAAAATATGCGTGAAATATTAGATTTGAGGAGGAGAAAGAAAAAAGGGTTGGATTCTCTTCAGAGGTAACAACTTACTGCTGTTTAAACTTTGGTAAAAAAGACACTTTGGTACACACACAGTAACAGGATCTTGTGCGCCATCATTCAAATGTCAAATCGCTACAAAAGGCTAAACAACCGGGGAGCAGATCGGTTCAGTTTAAATATCTGCAGGGAGTTCAGAAGAGACTCCTTTTCCCCCGCGCCATTATACTGACAAGAGATCACGAGAAACAATGATATATATTATAGTATGATTTTGATTAATGACTGTGCTGTTTTGTAGATTGGGCGTTCCACTGAGAGTCCCATAGACTTTGTTGTGACTGACACAGTAGCAGGAGGCCAAGAAGGAGAGGAGACTCCCATCACACAGAGCACCATCTCCCGTTTTGCCTGTCGAGTTGTCTGTGAGCGGAACCCGCCTTACACAGCTCGCATCTACGCAGCTGGTTTTGATTCTTCCAAAAACATCTTCCTCGGGGTAATCACTATTATATACATTATATACGGTTTCTCTATTTACAGTGCTGATAAACAAATGTCATTTCTTGTGAAAAAAGCAGATTTCGAAACAGCAAATCAGTTTGTTTCTAAGCTCCGTCTCGCCTACAGGAAAAAGCCGCAAAATGGAAGAACCCTGATGGTCACATGGACGGTCTAACAACCAATGGCGTCTTGGTAATGCACCCTAAGGGTGGGTTCACAGAGGAGTCGAAGCCCGGCGTATGGAGAGAGATCTCTGTTTGTGGGGACGTTTACACTCTGAGAGAGACCCGCTCAGCGCAGACTCCCGGCAAACTGGTCAGTACAGGCTTCCTGCGGATCCTTAAAAAGTCCTAAAAGGCAATAAGTTTATGAATCTAAAAGTTACGCTTTAATTGGTATTAAAACATCTGAAATCAGTCTTTCAAAAGTCTTGAAATAAAGTTTGGGACATGGGAACTAGGATTATATAAATGTTTTTTTCTTTGTTTAACATCATCTCTGACATGCAGATTAAGTTGGGGTTTTTTTTTTCAACATTTTAAATAGATGATCTCACTTTTTCACTACAACAACAAAAATGTTTTATATTCAGTAAACATTTGAGCAAAATTGTCCCTAACCCAAAGTAGTTGATGTCAGTTCACGTTTTGTTTTGTTTTTTTCAATTTTCTTATCAATTTAATTCTCAGTGGCATTAAATCAGTCTTAAAAAGTCTTAAATCTTGCTCGCCTCAAGCTGTAGGACCCCTGCAGTAACTCCTTATTATATATATATATATATATATATAGCAGAAGTGTCACTGTGACTCCAGTGTTGCGCAAATGTTTCTCAGTTCACAAACAGAATTTGGTCGTGATGGTTACATGCAAAATATGAGCACTCTCTGGTTTGTTTGTTTTTTTTTTGCTCAGAGAAACTAAATGTGTGTATGCTCTGTGACCCTCTGCAGGTGGAGCATGAGAGTAATATTCTGCAGGACGGCTCCCTGGTGGATCTGTGCGGAGCCACTTTGCTGTGGCGTACTGCAGAAGGCCTCTTCCACACTCCCACCCAAAAGCATCTGGAGGCTCTCAGGCAGGAGATCAACGCAGCTCGCCCCCAGTGCCCCGTGGGTCTCAACACGCTCGCCTTCCCCAGCATGCAACGCAGCCGCGCCCTCTCTTCTCTGGAGGACAAGCAGCCTTGGGTCTACTTGGCCTGCGGCCATGTGCACGGCTACCACAACTGGGGCCACCGCTCAGAGCAGGAGCCCAACACTCAGCGAGAGTGTCCCATGTGCCGGGTGGTCGGGCCCTACGTACCGCTGTGGCTGGGCTGTGAGCCGGCCTTCTACGTGGACACAGGCGCGCCCACTCACGCCTTCGTGCCATGTGGACACGTGTGTTCCGAGAAGTCGGTCAAGTACTGGGCGGAGATCCCGCTGCCCCACGGCACCCACGCCTTCCACGCCGCCTGCCCCTTCTGTGCCACCCAGCTCAGCCTCACTCAGGGCTGTTCCAAGCTAATCTTCCAGGGCCCGGTGGACTGAGCCTGAAGGGTCCTGCTCCAGCAGAGAAGATTAGACAGGAATGCCAACATGCTGTGAAACTGTTCCGATTATTTTGTGCTTTCTTTTGTTCGTGTAAGCCAGCTGTGGAAAGGAGCAAGTCTTCTCGAGTTCTGGTCAAATACTGTGGATTCTGCACAACAGAGAGCCATTACAGATTGTTCAGGGCCTCTCGTGGCTGTTTGGATGGCCACTGTGGGAGATGTGGAGCACACTGGACCACAGATGCCTTGCTCCTCCAGAATGAAATACTGTTTCAGCTGTTCTGCGAACCAACCGCTTTTTTAAAAAAAAAAGAAGAAAAAAAAGGCTGTTTTAAACTGCTGGTTTTCCATCAGTGGATTTAAGCTTGTAGAAGGAATGAATTGATTTTACTCATGAATCAGACCAGATAAAAGTGGTGGATTTGAATCTATTTGGAAAGAAAAAGGAGGGTTTATAGTTCAATTCCTGGTGGGTCTGAGACGTTTTTACAGAGCCAGACAGCTGGACTGTTGGCTGGGAGAAAAGCCAGGAGAAACTCGGGGTCTAATGGCTTACTAGTTAAGTGCTCCCCATTGCTGTCAGCCCTGAAATGGCATCTAGATCATGTAGCTCTCCGATTTTTGGCTTCCATTTGCTGAACAAACTTTGAGGAGCGGGGGGGGGGGGACTTTTTGTGTACAGAGATATAATCCAGTGCCTCAAATCCCATTAATCTGTGGGAATATTTTTAATAAATGAGAAAAGATATTTTGTTGAAGGCAAAGGGAGAGATAGTTTTGCATACGTAAGGAAACGACAGCCCACATGGATTCTTCAACACATTTTTATCTGACAGAAGATGTATTTTACTACACTGAGGCCCTTTTACTGTTTTGTAATGCAAATGTTAATATATTTTTCTCCTGCGTAAATAATGAGAATGTTTGAGAGTGCGTGCATGCATGTGTGATTGTGTGTGTGTGTGTGTGTGTGTGGGTTGGACTGTGTGGGTGCCCTTGGGCTTTGTTGAAATCGCCCTGCATCATTTCACCCCCAATCCCCTCTCTATGATCTCGCCCACCACCCAAAACACTACCAGAGAGAACACAGGAATTAAACCAACCTCGCAGGGTTTGACAATGAATGTACTGAAATACATCGACTCTCCTCACTGGTGGTGCTTCAGTTATACGACTCACTTTCTCAGTGGCTTTGCCGTTAAAGGTAATGTCGCACTCGCAGTGAAAGACAACATTTGAACTTCACTACCATTATGCATCAACAGCTCGCTACCTTGCTAGCTAGCTGCGTCCCTGCCCCACACACGTGTACTGTATTCAGTCTGCACTGTTGTTAGCTTTATCCCATGCTGGGTCTGATCCAATGATTTGTACGCTGTCAAACCTGGGCACAGTCTCAGCAGCATCCAGAGATTATACCAAATATAAGGAGATGTGTTTTTTTTTTTTCTCCACACGCGAGATGTAACGACCACTCTCCCCGATCCAAAGTGTTTCTGTAAACAATCCCTAAACCCAAACTGCTGCTACGGTGGAGTGTTGACGGCTCTGGATTACAGTCGAGGCTGTTCAAGCAGCTTCCACGTGAATAATGATATTATCACGCGCCATGCCAAATTTGGTTAAATTCCATTGTGCGCGGATGAGTCAAGTTGTCCAAAAACAAAGTAGCAGATGAATTGAAACTAAAGAATCTGGGACGAATCTGTGCATTCTTCTGTGATGTTAGCTCACCAGACTGTGCCCACATGTAGAGTTTAGGTAAAGGCATTAATTCTGCCTCTTGTTTTATCAAATTTAATATTGAGCATTAAAATTGTAAGACGTTGAAGTTCCTATCATAGCATTTTAATTTTCTTCAGGTTGCATTATGATGAATAATAATCAGAGGTGTCTTTGAAGGGCAGAATCCACCTGGAATAAAGGGATAGTTTGCATTTTTACAGTGGAGTTGTACAGGGTACTTATCGATAGCCGGTGTATTGCATACAGTAGATGTCAGTCAGCACACTCCCTGTTTGGAGAAGCAGCAGAAGTGCTTACATGGAAGCTAAGCAATGTACTGCTGTGAACAGGGGCAGCAGCAAAAGGTAGTTAGCCACCTAAAAAAAAACTCCAACCTAAAAACCTCTATAATCAGAGCTGGAAATTAGCACCAGCCACCAGCCAAATGCTTGTAAAATATGCCGGTTGCTGCTAGATTTGCTTCATTTACCAGCCAAAAAAAAACAGTAGTCTGTTCTGTGGCCAGCCACAATGGCAGATAGACAAAAGTTAAATACCAGCCGTGATAACAGTATTTTTGTACGCTGTAGTGCGAATAGGGTTGCAACAGCATGTAATTTTCACGGTATGATAACCATCTCAGAAAATATTGTGGTTTCAAGATATCAAGGTAGTGCAGAATTATTATCAGTTACAATGACCCTAAATGAATAAAAACAAAAGTTTTTTTTGGTTGAACAAACATTTATATTACTATGATTGAAGCTTGAAACCACTTCTTAAAATAAAAGTATGTGTAAATAGTCTCCCTTAAAAAAAAAAAAAGCTCAAATAAAGGTGAGATTCTTTATCTAGCCGCGTATTTTTTAAGATGTCTAAGATAAGTAAATGTACACGGTATGATAGTTGCTGATTTTCACACCACTGTTTACCTTGAAACCAGTATACCTCTGCAACCCTAATTGAGTGTTTTCACAGCGTTACCTTTCTGTCAGACAGCCTGTCACGACGGGGAAGCCAATCACAGCTTCAGTTTCCTGTCTGTGCTCCAGTCAAAGCTTCCAGACTGCAGTGACGAAAACACTCATTTTGGCTTGCTGAATACAGGAGCTGCTGGTGTACCGCTGCCTCAACTAGTCAGTTAGTGTCATTGTGTGACTTGGGTTCATCTGAACCAACCCTTGTGAATGCCAAAGTCACACAAACACTAACCGATGGAGTCAGCAGTAGACCAGCAGCACCTGTGTTCAGTAACGTTAAATCACTGTTTTTCTCAGCTGTAAATAGAGCAATATAACGGCTTCAGTTTCTTGTTGGAAATCACTGCCTGATGACAAAGTAAAGCTGTGGAAATACTCTAAATGTAGTGTACACTTATACTGATAGAGAATGTTTAAGTTGGCCAAAAAAATCGTTTTTTGCTTTGGCCACCGTCCGCAGCATTTCCCTGCTTAACTTCTGTGGTGGTACTGCTGCAGTTTCTCCATCTTGGGGGCATGCCGACTGACATCTGCTACATGTGATACAACCCCACTTCAAAAGATCCAAACTACCCCTTTAAGGGCTCCTTTACTTCACAAAAACTCCTGACTATGATCGCTGTCTCTTTGGTTCCTGAAGAGAAACAAACCTAGCATTCTTGAAAGTATCCGCAGCATTACGCTTCACTCATACCACAGAGCGTTTCTGTCCTCAGATTTTATGTTTCTGCCGAGCAAGGTCAAGTACTAAGCCACGTATTGTACAGTAGCATTCCTCTCCGACACTTTCAGCTCAAACACTGTGCCCATTGCTTAAGACCGTGTTCTGTAACAGCTGCGGAGTAGCTGCCTCAAACATTCCTCCTTGGTAAACATGGGTGGGGCCCTCGGTTCACCCAAGGGCTTGTTCTATGATTTTGTCTCCTACAGGAACTCTGTACACAAGCCATAGAACGCACTGATGCTCCCAATGCCTCCTTTGCAAAGAATAAAATATTTTTTAAAAATAATTCAAAGTTGAAGTGGTTGTCTCTCTGATTTTTAGGCCTTCTGAGAACCTGACGGTCACGTGCGGTACGGTTGTGATACTGATTCAGTGGTTTTGTGAAGGTACGTGCACTTTAATGAAGCTTTTTTTGAAGCCGCTGCCTTTGAACTCCAGATGTCTCGGCTGTGTACGCACAACATAGCAGTGATGTTTAATCACAGTTACATATGTGTTTCATCATTCCTCAGCATGCAGCTATCTCGGTCGCCAAAATGGCCCTGGATTTTGATAGCTCTATCAAACACAGTATTTTGTGAGATAAGGAAGACATTTTTCTTGAAGTCTATTATATACACATTTCACGTTATACTTTATCAGCCTCTTCTTATTTACCATAGAAAATGACTGCATGAGCAACTTTCCCTGCTGATGAGTGCAGTTCCCCCTCTGGAGCCACAAGAGGGCACTATTTCCTCAACAATAGAGAGGTTGGCACTAAGCCCAGCAGACCACTGAGCCTGCGGCATTCAATAGCCCAAAAACACAGAGAAAAGAAATGGAAGTTTGATGTTTATTATGAAAAAGGAATCTGTATAAATACATTTCAAATAAATTTGAAACAAGAAATGGCTCTGACTGAATTTGCATGCTCATAGATGCCTGAAAATCCTCTATATGTGCAATTACGCTACCACAGGACATGTGTGGGCTATATATCTATATTTACTGATTCATCTCTAGCAATCCATGAGCTTTTGTATTTTTTTTTCTCCAAATTAATTACACTGTTCTTAGATTTATTCCAGATTTAAATCCTGGCATCATACACAAGGCATGGCTGACAAATATGCACAGTTGTGAGCAATTTTTAGCTTTTATTTTTGTGTGCATGCAAAAAATGTTGTACGATGACGACGATGACATTTCCCATCATTCGCATGTGACTTCATCTCCTCTATAATAAGGGCACATGAAAGGGATTTAAATACATAACATGTCAGTTAGGCGTTTGGAGGGGAATGGAGCTGTGGGATGCCATGCTTCCTAATTAACATTTCTGCAGTAGATGTGAGATGGGTTCATATGTCTGCACACTTGCCTGTTTTTCTGAATGACAGAAGAGACACCGAAGGTGACAGCATGCTAATTTTGAGATCACTCGGTGGCTCCCCTGCCTTAAGCAGGGCAGGGTTATGCAAATAAAGTGGAATGATACAATATTTTTTTTCTTGAACCAGCTTCCTGGATGGGGTTCATGTGCTTTACTGACGCTGGTCTTTGTAACAGATTGACACAAACCTTAGAACTTCTATCATCACCTTTTTAAACCTAATTAACTTCTAACACACAACTCAATTTTACAGGATCATATTTTTTCAGCTGCATTGGTTATATTATAATTTTACTTAAAAGTGCTTCTTTGGTTAATTAGCACATACAAAATGACTATTATTTAGCCTGACAGTTTGTTTACGGAGTAAGTGAAGTGCTGAGAGAGATTGTTTACCAAGTGATTAAACTTGATATTAAAGGGGTACTCCAGCATTTTAGTAATTCACTTCCATGAAGTTGGAGAGCTAAAATATTAAAGCAGGAAAGGCTGAGTTACTTTAAGTTCCTATAGCCTGGTTCTTCAACAGTGGGGTCGTGACCCCTATGGGGTCACCAGTTACTGCAGCTGGGCCGCCAAATTATTGTTCAATAATTTTGGGATTTTTTTTTATTTTCAAAAATTTTAATGTGTGAAAATACACATGAAGTAGAATCCAACATATTTTGCCTTTTGCAACATTTCCTCCCTCACCTGCAGTCTGAGGCTGATATGGCCCTCTGCCTGGAAACCTCCATTCGCCCGGTTTAATATCTTTCATCTTAAGGCAAGTGAGATTTAAGACTTTTTTAGACTGATTTAAAATGAAAAAGAAAGGAAAAAAATCCATGAACAACAACAAAAAAACAAGACAAAAAGTGCTTAAAATTCAGAATATTTCTGTGATGTAACTTTAAATATGTAATTATGATAATTATAAATATAATTTCCCCCTAGCTTTTTTTCTCTCCTCCCCCCAGACATTTTTTCATAGCTTTGTGTAAAAGATTTTTTTTAAATGTACTAATCTCTTGCAATTTGCGGGATATTTTTTGCCAAGTTGCTCATTGCTTTTCCCCCAATGTTTCTGAGAGAAATCGCACCAATTTGCTCAGGGTTCAAAGATTTAAATGCTTGTGAAAGGTGTCTGTAAGCAGCGCAAGAAATGTGATGTGCCCTAGGTTTCAAAATGTTAAGGGAGATGTTTCCCCTGCGTTCCCCCTGAAATCTTCACCTATGGTTAGAACATGATGCACAACAGCTGTCTGTCACATGGCAGAAAAAACCTTTAACTATCTGTTTTAAAGGCTTCAGCCTCAGTTTTATGTGTTTCTTTGCCCGGGGACCTGACACGTGAAGGGCCACAGGTGTCTGCGGGCTGTGTGCCAAGTTATCAGCAGGACACCTTAGCTGGCAAGTTATAGGCTGTGATATTTACCTCAATTACCCAGCATGCAACTGAGGCAAATTATATGCAGATCATCATCTGTAAATAAGAGATAGTGCTCTTCCCCTCACGTAAATTAAGTAACAACCCTCAGAAGCAAACACAAGACACATTTGTCTCTCCTGTTTTTAATATAGTAAACTTGGCAGCAATTTCTTTTTTTATCTCCCGGCAAATTGGGCTGCCGTGGCACGGTGGCACATATTGGACGACGGTGTTAATTCCTCACTATTTCTGTCTTGTGTGGTTAGTCACTATTTGTTACGGGAGACTGCTTCTTTTTTTTCTTCTAACTGCACTGATATTTTGCTGTAAATCAGGCCCTCCTGTCTTTATCCACAGCCAAGGTCAAACACCTCACGCAGGACTCTCACTTTTCATTCACGCAATTTGACCTCGTGAAACAAAAGCATCACATTTTTTCGTGTTTTCCAGCTTTCCGCGAGCTTTGTGGCGCTAACATTACACAATTCAGGCTGTATGCCATGCAGTTTGAAGAGGATTATGATTATATCAGCCCTATTTACTATTTCATGTGGCTCTCGATGATACTTTGTACTCAGCCTACTCAGCTTATTACTTTCTCAATGAATAACAAATGAGTTGTCAAATAAAAGACAAATAAACACAGGCTAAAGAGAGGCTGGTACAAATATTTTATTAGAACATGTGAGGGGGAAATAGGTTTGGAAAATCAAGCATTAAATTCAAACATTAAGAGTGTACCTCTTTGAGCCGCTGATGCCCTCTTTCTCTCATCTGCTCTCACAGAGGCATGTGGCGTCCTGCCTACTCATCCAAACAAGGGGACAAATTACTTTAATTATGGAGTAATTGCAGAGTCTTGTGTTAATTAAATCTTTATCAGTTCAAGTAAGTGGATTTCTCCCACATGGAAACCATGCAGAGACGTGCTGTCTTGCTCTTCCCCCCTCCTGCTCTGTCTAAATTTCCAACACCACAGTCTGAGACCATCTTTTATTCCCGCTCTCACCCGTCTCCCCCTCTCTCTCTCTCCCCCCTGGGTCTCACACTGAAATGGTTGGGTTTAGCATCATTGGGGGGGGGGGGGGGGGGTGATGGGTTGTTTCACCAACTCTGTCAGTAACCAGCTGTTTCTTCATAAAATACCATAACAAACATGATAGCACCGGCGTGAGGGAGTGTCCTCCGCTGGAAAATGAGATACAAGATTTATCTGAGGTTCCTGGTGTTTGACAAAATTGAATCCTCTCATTTTAATTGCTCTCGACTAGGTGTGCTGCTCCGGGCGATGGAAACAGGAGCTCTGTATGTTGTCCCTTGTTCTCTTCAGACTATTATGTTCCATTGTGCAAAATGCCGATTATGATTTGCTTTATCCTTGTCATCTATCTTATTTAGGATCATTTAGGTAGCCACATGTTACAAAGGAACAGCAGTCAGCCCTGTTATTACGTGTGTTTGAGTCCCCTGCTTGTTGTAATGAGAACAGGATCACAGAGGAGAATTAATCTCTCTGAAGACTTATTCACTGGTTCAAGGCCTCGCTGCATTTTAGAGAAAGTGCAGGGAAATTGAGTTGTTTTGTTGATTTTCGTCGGCCCAGCATTTGATTCTAGGTTTGGAATATTAATGCAAACTTGCCATGTGTCTTGCAGCTTGTGCTTAACTGTTTTTGCCCAGAATGCTGCCCTTTGGTTTTCTGACACGACCAGGGACGTGGCACCAAAAATGTTTGGCCCTGTGCATAAGTAGTTTCTGTGCATCAAATAATGGAGCCAACAACTGTACCCAAACATGATGCATACAACATTGATATTTGTGAATCGGCTCTGGCTGTGTTTTAAGACAAATTCTGGTGTAAGGCAAAGAGGTCAGGGCGTCGTCTCATGTCACATCATCTGGGTACAGGACGTGTGTTGAAATCTGGTCCGCACCTGCTTTATTTTAATGAAGCGTCTGCAGTTGGCCTAGGGTCACAATACATCTTTTTTTTTTTTTTTAAAGATGATTTTTGGGCTTTTTATGCCTTTATTCCATAGGACAGGTTGAGCGTGAAGGGGGGGGGGGGGGGGGGTGAAATTTAAATACAATACTGCAATTACTGAAAGTCTTTAACAAAAGACCATAAACAAATGCATCAATATGGAAACGTTATGTTGTACATCAGCCGCCATCCAATTGAGTGTACCAAAAAAGTTCTGTCAGGCCAAGTGCACCCAAACACGCAAAAAAGAATCCACCTTAACAGTGCCTGAGCGGACACCATCCCTTTATTTCTAGTGTCGTCTGCTGTTACCCTCCAACACCAAAGCTCCACTTGCACTATGCATACGTCATACCCCCCAGCTCTGATGGGGTCAAAGACCATGTCCCAGCTATAAGCTGTTTAAAGATGAACGAAGTGTCCTCACTTACTCTCACTGTACAAAAATGAAACCAAAATATTCCAGGCATGGTCGCTGCCGTCTCAAGCTGGTGATGTGATATGGAGCCTGACTGTGCGCAGTAGACATCTCTGCAGTATCAAGTGCCAGCACTCTGACTGCCACACACAGCTGTCCATCGTGAAGTCAAGCCCCCTTTTTATAGCATCAAACACCTAATTCAAACCAAACTTAGCTAAACGAAAGGAACACTTGAACAAACATCAGGGTGATGAGAACTACCTAAAATGACAGAGACCATCTTTGGGAAAAAACTGTAACTTTGAGGTTTTAGTTTTGCCCACATCCCATCTGCTAGGGGGAGGCCCTCCCACTGGGGTCATGGGTAATCAGTCCCATTTTACCCCCCAAAAACGACACACCTGATGGTGACAATTTTACATGTCATGTGTTGTTACATTGCTTATTGTTTTGACTTGTTAAAGTCTACTGAGCATTGTTTCTCTTTACGCTGCCTGCGTCACACCTGCTCAAATGCAAACACCACAGATCTTTCAGCATCTAGTGTGTGAATTTTGGCTTGTGGACACTCTCAGTGAGCTACTGTTTAGCGGTGCGAATGTTTATGGGATGATGAATGGGGTGTAATATGGCTGTGAAGCAGATTCAAAAAGGACTTAACTGGATTACAACTCATTTCAAGGATGCTTAAGGTAAGATTAAAACAGATATGTGGTAAGTGAGGAAAATACAAAATCAAATAGATTGAATTTCACTCAGTGGTCTCGTAAGCCACTTGCTCATGCGTGGCTATATCCTGTGTGTTTTTGTGAGTTTAAAAATCTGATGCTGTTCTATGTGAGACAATGTGTAGATTGTTAGTGTAAAAAAAAAAAATCAGCAAAGGGAAACATACGCACATTTCAAACAACAGTTTTGCTCTGCTGGACCGTCACAATTCACCATTAATGCCCTTTCTTATCTCATGCTACAAATCCCCAGAGCTGGAACATTAGAAGTCTCTAATCACACACACTGGCACACACTGAGTGTGTGTACATGCACTCTAGCCTCACACACATGCACAAACTCACACACCTCACATAGAAAAGATAATGAATTTAATACCACTGCTATTAGAGTCAACTAATGTTTGTTAATAGCCTGGTGCCATATGGAACGAGGGCCTCAACCATGTTGGTAATTCCTCTTTTTGGACAAGCTGTCAATAAAAAGGCCTTGCATTTTGTGGATGCGTGTGGTAGAGAGAGAGATGGAGGGGGGGTTGCTTAATCCAGCAGACTCTCTAATGATTTGTATGTGCCTCGAATGGGAGCTACAGGCCTCTGAATGTACTCGCAGCTGTGTTTTATCTTTCCTATCAGAGCTGAAATATGCTCACATTAGCACTCCATTGAGCATTTGTGCATATGCTGTTCAGTCGGGTGCAAGACTCTGTGTGGTGGTGGTGGTGGGGCTAATGGAAGTAGAGAAAACTTTATGACGTGCCTGATTACTCCCCCTCCACCTCCACCACCTCCCCAAATTCACTCCATCTCCTCCCCATATCCCTCTGGCAGCACTGCAGCCCAGCGGATAACCAAGCGTGGATTAGCAGTGACATCACACTGAAGAGATGGCTGAGCCCGAGTGTGAGGAAGGGTGAGTACTTGGGTGCGTGTGTGTGTGTGTCAGATGGGGTGTGAGCGTTATGTGTGTGTTCAAGACTGATTAGACGATGAGGGTGGTGGTGAGAGGGAAGCGAGGATTAGAGAGCCATCTGAGAGTTGGCTAGGTGCTGACACCACTCCACCTCACCAAGGGCTCAATTTACTGAGGGATCAGACTCATTTATGGTGGGCTGGGATTATTATCAGTTCAATAGGGCAATTTCTTTATTACAGTCACCCTTCAACCTGTGAAATGTGGACACTTGTGAGACATTTACGGGTGGATTTATCTTGTTTCAGTTATAATCTACTTCTTCTCTGCTACAATTAATTGTGTATTAGCAGCAGGTAAAGTAACTGCTCTGGTATGAGTGTTTAAATGGATACCACACGATACAAATATAATGTTTCAGAGGGAAATCAAAGTTTCTTTTTGCTGGCACAGTATCACAAAAAAATGCAACTCCATTCTTTTTAGAAAAGGCTGGTCACAATAAAACATTTATTCTAAATTTTGGATAAATCCATCAATCATTCTTCAACTCCCGGGAGTCTGCAGGGACTATAGCGTGGAGCTTTTTTTTTTTTTTTTAGGCTCCAAATCGGATGAGACAGGCAGCTATGTTTGAGTTTGGGTTTACCTGGAATGTCAACACTCTTAAGCTGGCCCTCTGTATTGAACCCCTTGTAATGCATTGAGCATCATTCACCTGATTCTTCGACAGCACCACAGTCCACTGAGAGAACAGGTTTCCGCTGCATCTACAACAAAACAATAGTCAGGAGAATGACGCATACATTTTGTTACAGTCTTAAACTGAATGTGAAGGACGTTGTGTCTGTGCCATTGAGCCAGGTTTGGGATCTATTGTGCAATAGTCAAAGACTGCAAACAGCTTTCACGGTCCAATTTGCAGAAATTAATAATGCACAAATACATGACCTTCATAATCAAGACTGGAGGTTCATTTTGACCTTTGAAACAACTTGTAGTAAAAACAGTTTCACTGCAGGGTCCATTCAGTAGCTATTCTGATAAAAATGGATGTTAAATGTTCATTCTTCTGTGGTGTTAAAGACTTGCTGTCAGTGGTCTTGTTAGGCATGGGCTTCAAAGGGCTTCAGCTCCTTATGTTTTACTCGCAGCCTCAGATCTAAATATACTGGCTATATATATTTGTCATAAATAAGAATAGACCTTATAATAATAAATGCCTCAGATCTAATAATCAGTAATTCTGTTCATACTTGTATAAATGTAGGCTACTTACATTCCACCACTGTTAACATAAATACATACATTTTTGTTTTTCAACCCTTGTCAATGTATTTCTGATGATAACATTTCTAAAGTGTTCTGTAGGCCTACTAAATACTAATTACAAACAACTACCAATATCCTATATTTTTTATCACAATGCATAGGCAATCTGGAAAGTTTAAGGGTAAATAAGGTACCAGAGTGCATTAAAAACCTTCAAAATAGGAAACAAAAGAAAAAACAAAATAAAACAGAAGCATACCTGAAAGTTAGGTTCCCAATGTCCTCAAATTCTGAAAATACCCCTGCCTGACGTCATCCATAAAATGTAGAATAAGAGTTCAATCCTGACCTTAAAAATATCAGTTGGAAAACTTAGTAGCTACATAATTATTTTATTTTTGTGTGTGGACACTTTTTATATAGCACACATCCATATTAAAGGCCTACTTGTCATAATTATGACAAAGTAATATAAACCAAGGAAGAAATAAAAAGGCATAGGCATGTATCATTTTAGTTATTTGCTGATTAAATTACATTTACCCTACATCCTATTTAGAGGTGTTGTGACAGTAAATGTGGCCATGTGAACAAAAATGATGTGAGATTTCAGCTCATTCTCGACAACTGAGGCACAGTAAATCAGGAAATATTATTATTAGGTTGTGTCAGGTAACAGATCTGTGAAAAAGAAACATCGCGGCAACAAACAGATTTTTTCTAACGACTGCTGTAACTTTAAAGAATGGCGCGTCCGGTAGTCTCGCGAGTTTACCCCGTGAGCGTGAAGTCGGTTGCTGCTTCCTCGGGAACATAAACGTTACAACTTCGCTAACTGCCAAGACTCCTCAAATAAAACCGTAAAGTTACGTTTTTACTTTTATATTAACTTTACTTCAGACGTCCATCGGTTTTTTTTTATGTAACTGGCAGTTTACAGTGCTATTTACCGTCCGCGGTTCCGGAATTGTATTGATGCTAACGGTAGCTAGCTTGTCAGTTAGCCGACATTATCATTTGTTTGTAATCTGTCGGCATTTATTTAGACAGAAACATGTCTGCGGAGCGGAGCACAAGCTGGATACTGGCAGGCGCTACTGTCGCTTGTGTCACCGCTTTGTATGTGCCCTGTGTGCAGAGGACTGTCCCCGGAGGAGACTCAGGTTGGTGCTAACATGCTAGCTAATGCTCCACTCTGGTCATGTGGCTTTGTTGTTGCTAGGCAGCCAATCGTGAGGTGCCTTATTGGTGCAATCGCTGCAGCTAAACTGGTGCTGTCCGTGGTACTGCAGGTACATGAAAGACAAAATCTACTTAACCATGCATATGTTTTACTAATGCATTAATTTTAAAACACGCATATGATTGACATTGGCAGACTAGGACATGTTCTTTGTGAACTTTCAAAAGGTTCATCTTTATTATATTTAAATGAGTCTGCAAGAACAAAATAGTTCACACATCAGCAGTGTCTTCATAGTCTAACGTTCCTCTGGTATTGATTATGTTATCTGTTATCTATGTCATCTCTTCTTACATGTGCACGTTTGTGTGTGGGGTTTTTTGTTTTTTGTTTTTGTTCTATTATTGTTGTTGATATTTGCTGATTTTTGTTGAATTTGCATTTGTTTTCTGCCTTCTTTTATGCATGTCCTTGTGCATGAAGCACTTTATAACGGTTGATTTTAAAGATGCTTTATAGAAAAAGAAGATATCTAAGGGATTTTTTGTGCAATCAGTACCATTAAAAAAAAAACCAAACAAATACAATTTTATAAATTGTATGAACCATTGAACACATACGTCTGCCTTTTTTGATGTTCTGTGAAGCGTCTTGTATATATTGTTTCTGTGTTTTTTGGTACATTGTACATTGTGTTTATTGGTGATACAAAAGTTAATTTCATGCCCTGGTGGGGCAGCTTAGCTTATTTATCTTATTATATAAATGAGTTTTGAAAGGGTTTTGTAAATTTAAATTGAGATAATGCTTGTAGAAAGAATTTCATTTTACTTTTGACTGAAAGGATGTGATAAGAAGGCTTCTTTGAAATCTAAAAATGTCAAAATCATACTCTGTCAGGATCAAAAACAAATTTGGCCCAATGGATTAACATCAGTTTATGCCAGGATTGTTTTCACAATATTAACTTTGCCCATTTGACCAACAACTTATTTCAGTCACTTGCACCAAACTCTTTTGTGATTCATAAAGTTATCAGAAAGTTATTTACTGCGTCAAAATGTTCTCCATTTTACATATCTACAATAACTATTGTTTTAACCAACATTTGCCACAAGGAGAAATAAAGTAGAGAATTAATTTCAATACTGACTGCAGTGCCATGGAGGGGAATATAGACACCACTTGTAATGACAGTGTGTTGTTTATAGTGCCTTACTCTCAAAAAATATGGGCTGTTTAATTTCATATTATGTGTGTATGCATAAATTTAATCTGTTCTCCTCTGTAACCAGCCATAGCCCAAATGACTTTCACTCAGTACATTCCTATGTTGTAGGCCAGCATGTTTTCCAACATTCTTGTAATTCAGTTCATGAAGGACTGCCTTGCACAATTACAAACAGTGTTTAGAAGTGATAGCAAGGTTACAAACTTGTAAATGTGGACTTGAGGGCATGGAGGCTCTGCTTGTTAGGTTTGCACTGCTCTGGCATACAAGCTGCTGTGGAGGGGAATGCACATTTTGCAGAATGAAAGCGTGTGAAAAGCTCGGCCAGATATGAGCGAGGAGAGACGAGGAGAGAGCAGGCAATTGGAGCGCTGAGTAGCCCTGCTGCTTGTGCTGCTGTCTGGCGAACGGGGCCTTTGAAAAAATGGCCAACCCCTTCTCCACAGTGTTTAGGGACCATGCAGGATGCCCGCTCTGATAGTGCCAGCTGAACACCCTTCTGAATTCTCCAGGTCTCCGTCTCTGTGTCCTAATCTCTTTAGGTGTGATGTGCCCTGGAGAGGCTTGAGCACAGCCCCGCGGGTACGCTGTTGTCTAGGAATGTGGAGTGTGGAAATGATGGGGATTATGGGAAGACTGGTGTGGGTGCCCATGCTCCACTATCACAAAGACTCTTGGCACCCATGCTGCTACCCCGTTGAGTCAATATTTTTCCCTTTTTAGTATTGGGGCTGCAGAACTGCATCTCTGTGGCACTGAGATGGATGTTTTGGCTCAGTATTAGTTTGAGTTTCTCTGTGTTGAATGGTGTAAAAAGTGTGCCACTACTGAGGGAAATTAAGTGAAATTGAGAAACCGATGAGGGTTGAGAAAGTGTGATGTAAAATGATGGCAGGTAGCTGGCGGCTCATGCCAGGTGAAATGGAGCTGTGAAAACATTTAAGCTGTGCAGGTGGAGGAGTTCTGACTTCATGGTCCATTAGAGTGATAAGAGTTAGGGCTCCTCATGTGGCAGAAATTTAGGCATAATAATTCACTGTATCGGCAAGGTTGCAAAATGCGTGATGCAGCCAATGCCATCTGAAACTCAGCCGTTCTGTTCTATAATGGTCGATGCTTCATTGGGGCCCGTGTCCTTTCTCTTCAAATGTTTATTTTGAAAAACCACTTACAGATGCTAGAATTGAAGATAACCGACACTACTCTGTTGCTGTTTTAAGGATTTGGTTAAAAAGTAAGTTAAAACCCGTTTCCAGCGTAATTTGTATTAATTTACCAGGTGTACTTCTAGTTTTTATGCTGGTAAAGTGATGGGAAACAAGGCCACTGTTTAATTGGCTGTATAGGTTGCAAGAGATGACTACCCATTTAGTACCAGTAGAGGGAGCCATCTTGAACCTAAACATTTATCAATGTCATTTAATCTGAACCAAATTTCAATTTTCATGAGTGGGAGATGCAAACAACTGGTGAGAAATCAGTATAATTTGAAACGCTCTGGGTGTATTCTGGCACAAATGGGTTTGTGCCCAGATACATTAAAGCTTCCTCAAATAGCTTTTAGGGGTTTTCTTTTCACTTTGTGCTGCGCCTCACACAGAGCTTGTCAAAAAATTGTGCAGCCGGCTCTTATTTTTACAGCTTACCTCATTCTGTGACTGTCACCAACGTTGCCTTTCTGTTTGTGCCCAACGGACTAAACGAGACATTGAGGCATTGGGAGTGTGGGAGCAGGAGAGAGGCACGTAGAGCAGCAGGAGAGAAAAAAAGAGAGGAAAGGAAAGGACCCTGATGCATTGGGAGGATGGGACTGGAAGCATTATTCTCAGATCAGCATATGTGTGTGTCTTTGTGTGACAGAGCATTGGAGAGGGAGTCTAATGGCTTGTGTGTGTGTTTATAACTGTGTGTATGTGCTGGAGACGGGGAGGAAGGCATCAGGGGAGAAGCGAGAGATGAAGAGAATGAGCGTGCCGCTTAGGAAATGTCACACTGGGAAGATTTGTAGGTTTTGATCCTGGCAAATTAATGCAAAACCCCAGTGCAAGTATTTGATTTGGGAAAACTTTGGGAGCAGACTTGTCTCTTAATAATAATTATTGGGTTTACATTAATTTCCTCCCCTATTCTCTTCCACAGGAGAGCTGATCACCACTGCTTGTGAGCTGGGGGTAAGTATTAGCTGTATTGTTTAATCAATTCACTCATTAACTCTTATAAGCATTAAGGAAGTTTAATTAAGCATGGGCAGAAAGCAGATTAATTTACTTTCAGTCCACAGGTTTTTCCCCTTCTTTTCTATACACTTATTTTACTAAGTTGCAAGTAGAGAATGCTATAATTTGCAACCCGTTTTTCAAATCCAATTAAAGTCAATGGTAAGGCGATGGCTTTTGTAGGCTTTGCCTTATGTACGGTATAAGGCTTATTATATCCACCCCTCTTTTTTGTGTGTGTGTGTAAGCCGCGAAGAATGAACTAAATCGGGTTAACAGTTATAATAAGTTTTATTATTTAATAAAGTTTATTACGCCGCTGTGATCCTTTTAGGGAGGCTGTGTCGGTGTCACTATGCCAGTAATCCTGCCGTTAGTGCTGCAGTCCGTGTGGCCTGCCTGTCTGCTTTTCAGGCCTCCCCAGGGCCTCGCAGGCCGTCCCTGGGCCCCAGGCTGCTGGCCCCCCCTTCTGATCCCCAGAGCTCCTGAGTTCCGCTTTCCCGTGCTCCCTGTGGCCTTCGTCCCTCAGCTGTCCTTTTGCTGCATGTCTGTCCACTCCTGTT